>NC_139512.1:6762261-6960961 GCF_947247035.1 Vipera ursinii | reverse complement strand
GAAATAACACCAATTTATAAAGTGTCTTAAAATGCTAATAGTCAACACACTAAAAACCATTATTCATAAAATGTTGTCTTAATTTCACCTGAAGGACAGTAAGTTACCAAATGCAGATAACCTTATATTTAAAGAGCTACAATATTTCTCTCATCCAATCCATTCTAATCTTCAAAGCCAAAAGTCGAAGATTGATTCTGCTCTTTATCCTGTAAGAAATCCATCGATGGCCTTCAGGCCACGTGGAATTTAGGCAAATTTGCAAAATAAAGTTTCTTCAATGCACTTTGGGGATAGGAAGATTAAACCCAGAGGAAGGATGAACCTTGAACCGTATTCTTTTTTTCAGTCTGTGACAGATGTTGTTGTATCAACTGGAAAGGAACTCCCTTTGCATTCTGTAGGGTTTTTCCCCCTTCCCCAGAGTTTGTCATGGATGACTTTTCCATCTGAAATGACTTGAAGCTTCCTAGGAATGAAAAATACTAATAATAGCGCTGACGGAGCATTTTGATTAGGTTTCTTGACTAATTAAAGGTACATGAATTGGTTAATTCAGTGTTAGGGGTGAATGACAGCTGTCTTTCAGCACTTGAGTGGCAGTCACAGGGAAGAAGGTTGTGGTTATAATTGTACTAACTGGTGCAAGAAAAAAAATCAACCCCAATAAATAAAACTCTACCTTTTGCTTCCCATGTTTAAAGCAGTCTCAGAAAACTGTGCGTTGGATAGAATAGAATAACAGAGTTGGAAGGGACCTTGGAGGTCATCTAGTCCAACCCCCTGCTCAGGCAGGAAACCTTATATCATTTCAGACAAATGGTTGTCCAATCTTTTCTTAAAAACTTCCAGTGTTGGCATTCACAACTTCTGGAGGCAAGTTGTTGCACTGATTAATTGTTCTGTCGGGAAATTTCTCCTTACTTCTAGGTTGCTTCTCTCCTTGATTATTTTCCATCTGTTGCTTCCTGTCCTGCCTTCAGGTGCTTTGGAGAATAGCTTGACTCCCTCTTCTTTGGGGCAGCCCCTGAGATATTGGAACACTGCTATCATGTCACCCCTCACCCTTCTCTTCATTAAACTGCACATACCCAATTCCAGCAACCGTTCCTTGTATGTTTTAGCCTCCAGTCCCCCGATCATCTTTGTTGCTCTTCTCTGTACCCTTTCTAGAGTCTCGACATCTTTTTTACATCGTGGTGAACAAAACTGGATGCAGGATTCCAAGTGTGGCCTTAACAAGGCCTTGTAAAGTGGTATTAACACCTCATGTGATCTTGATTCTATTCCTCTGTTAGGAAGAACAGAAAGAAGTTGGGAAGAAAGAGGTTCTTTACAGAGTGTTTGAACTCTCAGAAAAGTGCTTTGCTGAGTGGACTTTCCCTATATACCTGAAAACTATCTTCACACACACACACACACACACACACACACACACACACACACACAAATCAAATGACTGCACTTCGGGTTTTATAACAATTTTGCTGAGAACTGGAAGGCACTGTGCCATACTGAACAATTGGCTTTGCTTAATGACTGTGGCTTTCATTGCACAGTTGCTGTGTTAGTAATTGACTGCCGCAAAAAAAGATCATAAAATAGGGCTGGCCACACCACTGACCTGATATACAGTCATCACAACTGCCTGCATGCCGTCATGAGCTGTTGGATGAAAAGCAGAATACAGTTAGTCCTCAATTTACAACAGTTCCCTTAGTAACCGTTCAAAATTACAAGGGCACTGGAAAAAGTGACTTATGAGCATTTTTCACACTTACGACCGTTGCAGCATCCCCGTGGTCATGTGATCAACATTCGGGTGCTTGGCTTGGTTCATATTTATGACCATTGCAGTGTCCCGGCGGAGGGGTGTGTGTCACATGATCTCCTTTTGTGACTTTATGACAAGCCGAGTCAATGGGGAAGCCAGATTCCCTTAACCACCGTGTCCCTAACTTAACAACTGCAGTGATTCAGTTAACAACTATGCAAGAGAGTCATAAAATGGGGCAAAACTCACTGAACTATTGTCTTGCTTAGCAATGGAAATGTTGGGTTCAGCTGTGGTCGTAAGTCAAGAACCACTAAATAAATGCTGCACTTTATATTTTTCAAACTACCCCTGGAAAGCCATGAATAGACATGCCTCCTCCATATAACAGCTTGGCAGGTGACTTCCCAGGAGCACGGGTAGTCCCCCCCCCTCTCTAGCCTGCCCCCCCCTCCAAGAACAGAACCCTTGTCACCTCCTTTACCTGTCCAGAACCAAAGGCATTTCAGGCATTTTCATGTGTTTCTTAAGCAGCCATGATTAATATGTTAATAATTTTGGTCCTCTGAGGGGTCTTTTTCACATCAACTATTCCCCTATGCTCTGTTTTGCTTGCTTACCTGAGGCACCTTTTTAATCCCCCCCTTTTTTTTTAAATCTTCAGCTCTTTTTTTTTCCACCTTGTGATTTTGAGGCCTTTGGGAGCCCTTGGAGGGAAGCTGTGCTGTGAATCATACACACATCCCCACCAGGATTTGTTTAAGAAATAAACAGAGAGGAAAGAAAGAAAAAGAAAGGAAGAAAAGAAAGGAAGGAAGGAAGAAAAGGAAAGAAAGAAAGAGAGAGAGAGAGAAAGAAAGAAAGAAAGAAAGAAAGAAAGAAAGAAAGAAAGAAAGAAAGAAAGAAAGGGGAAGGAATAGAATAGAATATCTTAATTGTCACTGTGTATCTCACAATGAAATTGTGCTGTCCACGGTGCACACTACACACAAGTAAAAACCACAAATAAAAACATACATTATGTACACATATCCTTCACATTCTATTCACCATTGTGCTGACCCTAATATTGCACTTCAATGTTGTACTAGACAGTAGTATTTAATATGGTTACAGCGCTGGGATAAAAAAAAAACTATTATTCAGCCTATTCGTTTTCATTTTCATTATCCTGTACCGTCTGCCAGATGGTAATAGTTCAAAAAAAAGAATGTCTGGGATGAGATGAGTCAGAAGGAAGGAAGGAAGGAAGGAAGGAAGGAAGGAAGGAAGGAAGGAAGGAAGGAAGGAAGGAGAATCCCTCCTTCAACGTCCCTAATTAATCAAAATCCCTAATTAATGTCTTTGGATCTCTCTAGCCTCCAATATGGGAGCTGCTGAAGATTTCCCAGCCAGTTTTTTGCCTTGCACCACGGCCTCTGTTCTTCTGTCTTAAGGGAGAAGGAATTATGGGGTTGGTGGGTTTTCGTGCCTGGGAAGGGGGTTATTCATCCTAGTGACAGCGGGACTGCCAGGGGTCTTTCCCTCACCCCCCTTCTTCTTCTCATCCCTTGTTCTAATTACAGACCGGCTGAAATGTATGCTAATGAGGAATAACGGCTGCTTTCTGAAGCTGCAGTTAGCAAAAGAGGTCAGTTTATCATCGGGGTGGCCAAGACAAGGCCTGGGTCACAGACAGCCCCGCCTCTATTTAACCACATTTTATCTATCTATCTATCTATCTATCTATCTATCTATCTATCTATCTATCTATCGTGTTTCTAGACCGCCCGTCTCCCTCAAGGAAGGGGTCCTGTACAGTGTAGAGTATAATCAAGATACAATACGGTATATAAAGTTAAACACTGAAATACTGAAATGAATTTAGGATTAAACATTTTAAACTTAGGTGATAACATTGTAAAATTTCAAAGAAATAAAAATTTCCCTTGAACATTGGTTAATAAAGGCAGAGGGGGGCCTTTCATGGCTCCAGCCAGCCCCACATTTGCACGACCCTTTGTGCCCCCCATGCAAGGCCACTGAGCCAAGTTTAGACCCCTTTTTAGAAGGCCAGGAGATTTTTGTGTGTGTGTGTGTGTGTTTGTGTGTGTGTGTGTGTGTGTGTGTCCACCTCAGGTCTGGATGTTCCATAATGTGGGTGGCGGGGACAGCAGCAGAGAAAGCTCTCTTCCTAGACCGCCCCCCAGTCAAAAAAATTGTTGTATTCATTTTTGTTTATCAACAAGAGTAAAATACAAAATAGAAAAACAAATATCCAACCTTAACGAAGAAAAAAGGAGAAATAATTCTTTGTGTACAAAAAAGAGAGAGAGAGAGAGAGAGAAAACCCTCCACATGATGAATATATCTAATATTAAACATAAAGAATCCACCCTGGCTGGATGCTGAAAAATAATATAAATTACAAAGTTGATAGGTCCTCCTCCCCTTACATAATGGGTCTACACAGGTCAAAATTTTTTTATTTTTTTATTTTTATTGAAAAGTTTTAAAATACAATTTTCCTTTAAAAATCCCCCCTTCCCCCTCCCTCCTCCCCCCCTCCCTCCCCCCCTCCCCCCCTCCCCCCCTCCGACTTCCCAGAGCTAAATACAAGGTATATATATAAAAAGCAATCATAAACAATCATATACTAACAACTATAAACTCTACAATCCATCACTCTCTAGCTTATATAGGATAAAACAATCCTTAATAATATTGAATATGTATAGAAAACTAAAATAAAAAAAAGAAAAAAAGAAAGAAGACTTATTCAAATGCTACATAAAACTTCTTAACCCTATACTTGTTCTGGATAAACTCAATCCATTTTCTCCATTCCATAATATAGCGTTCTTGCGAGTGATCTTTCAAATAGGCCGAAATCTTTGCCATCTCTGCCAGGTCGGAAACCTTTAAAGTCCACTCTTCTATGGTCGGCAGTTCCTCTTTCTTCCAATATTGACCTATCAAAAGTCTTGCCGCCGTAATTAAGTTCAACATCAACTTAGTGTCCACAACTGTAGCGTCTGCAATTATTCCCAACAAGAAAAGTTGCGGACAAAACTTTATCCTCCGTTTAAAGATCTTCTGCATATTCCACCAAACTTTTATCCAAAAAGCCTTAACCTTCTTACATGTCCACCATATGTGAAAATATGTTGCGTCTTCATCACCACACCTCCAACATTTAGGCTGATAATTCGGATACATACTTGCAAGCTTTTTAGGATCTAAATGCCATCTATAAAACATTTTGTAAAAGTTCTCTCTTAGATTTTGAGCTTGAGTAAATTTTACATTCCTCACCCAAGGTCAAAATTTTTTGACTGAGAATTGCAGATGAGTATCTCCCTTCTCCTCCTCATAGCTACCTGTCATCCTCCTCATTGGGAGCACGGACATTCATGGAGTCTCGGAAAAATCTTTGAGTGTGGTCAGAAGGAATTCCAGACACCACAAAACCGAGATTCAGAGGCTCACCCCTTCCCCAACATTAAACCATCATTTACTTAACTGTAGTTAACTGAATAAACTGAACTGCACAATATGCTAGGTTAGAAGTCATAGTTGACAAAGTACCAGTTGGATTCACATTGTACCAGATTGAAGAAAATCACACACTGTTAAGCCCGGACAAAACCTCCAGAGCAGAGATGTTATTTTGAGGCGGGTGTAAGAGGTAACGCTTTTTAGTTCCACAGTTAAGACCAATGAAAAGTTTCCAATTTAATAAAGGGATTTCATTGGATATAAAGACTGCTTTTTATGATCACAGAAACGAGAACTAGAATAATGGCTGTAACTTGTAGTTACATATAATCCTTGACTAACTGCCACAATTGGGACCAGAATTTCCATTGCTAAGCAAAGTGCTTGTTAAGTTAGTTGTGCCCAATTTTATGACCTTTTTGCCTCAGTTGTTTAGCAAATCACCGCAATTGTTAAGTGAATCATAAGGTCATTAAACGAATCTGGCTTCCCTCATTGACTTCCCTGGATACTGCCCCTGTTGTAAATATATCTCAGTTGACAAATTTTATATCTCGGTTGTAAATTCCTATTTTAACTGCCGTTGTGGCTTTGACAAGCTGTTAAACAAATGATCACAAGGCGAGGACACCTTGTACAAGATTTTGTTTAAATATAAGGAAAAACTTTTTAACTGAATAATCCGTTCAGTAGAACTCCTACTTAGGGGACTTACGGGTTCTCTATCTGTGGAACTGTTTAAGTAGATGATGGGTTACGTAGTTTTCCAATCCAGACAGATTACATTACAAGATACCTGAACCAACAAAGAAGGACGTGGACAATTGGGAAGGAGGATATACAAATTGTTTAACTTTGGTTGCATCTGTGAAAAATATCACAGTGAAGAACTGTAGAAAAAAATATATACCAGGGCCAAATGTGTATTTTTGAGCATCAGAAAGACTGTTCTTTCAGTGGCAGGAATTTATTTCTAGATGCTCTTAGAAGACAAAACCCCCTCCTTGAGGGAAATGGGAGGTCTAGAAACATGAAATATAAATAAATAAATGCGAAGCCTTCAACCAGTAACTGATTAAGATCTTGTCAATTTTAGGCAGCAGGGCAAGCCAGCTGAGGGTACTACGGCAATCAACTAAATTCAGGCCAAAAAGCAGAGCTCACTAACATGCAATTAACACTTTTTTGGGGACTGCTTTGAAACAGAGAAAAGCTGCTCAAAATGCCAGACAATATTTGATGTTTAAGGCTATGTCTGCTGGATAAAGGACATGAGGACCAAAAGGAAGACATGTCCTTCTTTTGCCTGACATCCAGTAACCTTATTGTTGTTGTTGTTAGCTGCGAAGTCGTGTCCGACCCATCGCGACCCCATGGACAACGTTCCTCCAGGCCTTCCTGTTCTCTACCATCTTCTGGAGTCCCTTTAAGCTCACGCCTACTGCTTCAGTGACTCCATCCAGCCACCTCATTCTCTGTCGTCCCCTTCTTCTCTTGCCCTCAATCTTTCCCAGCATTAGGCTGAACCCAGTGAGTCCTTCCTTCTCATTAGGTGGCCAAAGGATTTGAGTTTTAGCTTCAGGATCTGGCCTTCTAAAGAGCAGTCAGGGTTGATCTCCTCTAGGACTGACCGGTTTGATCACCTTGCAGTCCAAGGGACTCGCAACCCTATGGACAGTACCAAAAGGCAAACCTTATACACAATGTAAAACAATATTATTCAAGGTGTGCGTGGACTTGAACTTCACTGTAGAATCCAGAGGGGCTTTGTTGGCAAAGGTTGGCATACATCACATTCTCTACCTCAGCAATTCACAATTGGACTTCAACTCCCAATTCCTGGCTGAGGAATTCTGCGAATTGAAGTCCACAGGTCTTAAAATTGCCAAGGTTGAGGAACACTGCTCTAAGGTCTCTGCCTTATCTGGTTTATAAACATAAATAGCAGTTAATAAGAGAACCACTCACCATTAGTCATCCGCCATTGATCAGATTTACGTTTTAATAAAACTAAAGATTCCCACTCAACTCAAGCATAGAATCTAGGGATGATGGGTCATATATGGAAGATACTAGCAGGCCTGATGGACTATATAGTCAGGAGATGTCATGGGGGTCAAAAATAAAATCAAGATGGCAGTTGTGACCACATAATAATGCCGCCTAGAAGAACCCTACAGAAAAATTTAATAAAATAACCTAGCCATTTTCTACACAGTGTGTAATTTATGTGCCACACACATAAAAACATGTAAATGTTATGGTGTAGTTAAGGCCTCCACCTTATATTTCCATTTTACATTAAAGATAGTCTTCAACTTACGACCACAGCTCAGCCCAACATTTCTGTTGCTAAGCGAGACATTTGTTAAGTGAGTTTTGTCCCATTTTACCACCTTTCTTGTCACCATCATTAAGTGAATCACTGCAGTTAACTTAGTGACCCAGTTGTGAAGTGAATCTGACTTCCCCATATTGACTGTCAGGAGATCAACAAAAGGGGATCCCATGACCCTGGGACATTGCAACCGTCATAAATACGAGTCACTTGCCAAGTGTGTGAATTTTGATCATGGGGATGCTGCTGCAAAAGTCATAGGTGTGAAAAATAGTCATAAATCCCTCGTTTTTGTGCCATTGTAACTTTTAACAGTCACTAGACAAACTACTGTGAGTCAAGGACTACTGGTATTCTGGTCAGCCCCACAGATATTCTTGTATGTACTTGTATGTACTTGTGTATGTATATATATACACGTATATATATATATGGAAGGGACGCGGTGGCTCAGTGGGTTAGGATGCTGAGCTTATCGATCAGAAGGTCAGCAGTTTGGCGGGTCAAATCCCGAGTGCTGCGTAACAGAGTGAGCGCCTGTTACTTGTCCCAGCTTCTGCCAACCTAGCAGTTCGAAAGAACAGAAAAATAGGGACCACTACGGTGGGAAGGTAACAGCATTCCGTGCACCTTTATTGTCTAGTCATGCTGGCCACATAACCACGGAGACGTCCTCAGACAAGCTCTGGCTCTTTGGCTTTGAAACGGAGATGAGCACCGGCCCCTAGAGTCGGAAACGACTAGCATGCATGTGCGGGGGAACCTTTACCTTTATATATATATATGGAAATGATGCATAAATATATATATATATATATGTAGATCTTTGGTCATTCGGGTTTTTTCCCATGTAGAATTGGAGGTATCAGGGCAACGTTTCGACGAAATCTCATCCGCCATCCTCAGGCTGGTGACTTCAGCTTCACATATACAACACACACACACACACACACACACAAACATATGCATATATATGCATATATATGCATTATTTCCATGGGCTCCCCTTTTTTTCTCCCAGAAAGTAAAACAAAAACCCCGTGCATTTGATGTGCTGCCCTGCCATTGTTTCAGAGGCTGGAGGCTGCCTTTCCCCCCCGCCCCGCGCTTTTCAAGACCGTTTCTTCTCACACTCCCCGGCCTGCGCATCCCCCCCCCCCGACCAGACAAGGCGCGATGCCCTTCGGCGTTAACCTCCCTTGCCAACGTTGGCTTTATTTAGTGCCTGCCCCGTTGCCATGGCGAAGCCGGGCTCCGCGCAAACAAGACGCCCCCGAGGGGGAGTGTGGGAAAAGGCCCGATTTGAATATATGTTAATGACAGGCATGCAAATAAAGCGTTTGTGTGCGTGTGGAGGGGGGGGGAGGAGACCATCAATCAGGGCAGGGAGCGCCTCCCCCTCCCCTCGCTCCCTCCTGCCCCCCTCCCCCCGCCAGGTTAAGATCAAACGGAATGCCAGGCGGGCATTTGCAGAAAAGCAGCGCCCCCCCACCCCCCCACCCCGGTCCGGGCTCTGCCCTCCCCCCTCCCCAAAGCCCTCGGTGGTCATCAGAAAGCCGTTTGGATGGCCTCACCGCCCGTCATAGGCGGCATTTCCCTCCCCCCCCCCTCCTGCCCTGGGCTGTTCGTCTCTCCCCATGAAAAGTGGCTTTCTGAGGGAAGAGGCGAGGGCGGCGGGGGGGGGGGGCAGGCGAGGCTCTCCGGCTGCTTATTGAGGGGAGGGCGCCGCCTGAGAACTCGCGGCGGGTTCTCACGACGGCGGCGTTTTGTTTCTGACAAAGAGCCCGGGAGGTGGGCAAGGCTGCGCGGGAGGGGACGGGAAGGCCAGGTTGCCTGCAGAGCCGCGTCAGCGCTGCGAGCGCCTGGCTCCCGTGGGAGACCCTTCCTGGCCTTTGGAGGTTGAGGCTGGCCTAAGGGAAGCCCCACTTTTCTTTTCTTTTCTTTTTTTAAACAGGCACATAATTGGCAGAATACCTTTCTTTCTTTCTTTCTTTCTTTCTTTCTTTCTTTCTTTCTTTCTTTCTTTCTTTCTTTCTTTCTTTTCCTTCCTTCCTTCTTTTTCCTTCCTTCCCTTCTCTCTTGCTCTATTTCCCTTCCTTCTCTTCTCTTACTTTCTTTTCCTTCCTTCCTTCCTTCCTTCCTTCCTTCCTTCCTTCCTTCCTTCTCTCTTGTTTTCTTTCCCTTCCTTCCCTTTCTTTCTTTCTTTCCTCTTATTCTATTTTCCTTCCTTCCTTCCTTCCTTCCTTCCTTCCTTCCTTCCTTCCTTCCCTTCTCTTTTGTTCTATTTCCCTTCCTTCTTTCTCTCTTGTTTTCTTTCCCTTCCTTCCCTTTCTTTCTTTCTTTCTTTCTTTCTTTCTTTCTTTCTTTCTTTCTTTCTTTCTTTTTCTTTCTTTCTTTCTTTCTTTCTTTCCTCTTATTCTTCCTTCCTTCCTTCCTTCCTTCCTTCCCTCCCTTCTCTCTTGTTCTATTTCCCTTCCTTCCTTCTCTCTTGTTTTCTTTCCCTTCCTTCCCCCTTCCTTTCTTCCTTTCTTTCCTCTCTTATTCTCTTTTCCTTCCTTCCCTTCTCTCTTGTTCTCTTTTCCTTCCTTCCTTCCTTCCTTCCTTCCTTCCTTCCTTCCTTCCTTCCTTCTTTCCTTGCTTCCTTCCCTTCTCTCTTGTTCTCTCCCTCCCTCCCCACTCCCCTCCTTCTCTCCTCTTTTCCTTCCTTCCTTCCTTCCTTCCTTCCTTCCTTCCTTCCTTCCTTCCTTCCTTCCCTTCTCTCTTGTTCTCTTTTCCTTCCTTCCTTCCTTCCTTCCTTCCTTCCTTCCTTCCCTTCTCTCTTGTTCTATTTCCCTTCCTTCCTTCTCTCTTGTTTTCTTTCCCTTCCTTCCCTTTCTTTCTTTCCTCTTATTCTCTTTTCCTTCCTTCCTTCCTTCCTTCCTTCCTTCCTTCCTTCCTTCCTTGCTTCCTTCCCTTCTCTCTTGTTCTCTCCCTCCCTCCCCACTCCCCTCCTTCTCTCCTCTTTTCCTTCCTTCCTTCCTTCCTTCCTTCCTTCCTTCCTTCCTTCCCTTCTCTCTTGTTCTATTTTCCTTCCTTCCTTCCTTCTCTCTTGTTTTCTTTCCCTTCCTTCCCTTTCTTTCTTTCTTTCTTTCCTCTTATTCTCCCTTCCTTCCTTCCTTCCTTCCTTCCTTCCCTTCTCTCTTGTTCTATTTCCCTTCCTTCCTTCTCTCTTGTTTTCTTTCCCTTCCTTCCCTCTTTCTTTCTTCCTTTCTTTCCTCTCTTATTCTCTTTTCCTTCCTTCCCTTCTCTCTTGTTCTCTTTTCCTTCCTTCCTTCCTTCCTTCCTTCCTTCCTTCCTTCCTTCCTTCCTTTCTCTCTTGTTCTATTTCCCTTCCTTCCTTCTCTCTTGTTTTCTTTCCCTTCCTTCCCTTTCTTTCTTTCCTCTTATTCTCTTTTCCTTCCTTCCTTCCTTCCTTCCTTCCTTCCTTCCTTCTTTCCTTGCTTCCTTCCCTTCTCTCTTGTTCTCTCCCTCCCTCCCCACTCCCCTCCTTCTCTCTTGTTCTCTTTTCCTTCCTTCCTTCCTTCCTTCCTTCCTTCCTTCCTTCCTTCCTTCCTTCCTTCCTTCCTTCCCTTCTCTCTTGTTCTATTTCCCTTCCTTCCTTCTCTCTTGTTTTCTTTCCCTTCCTTCCCTTTCTTTCTTTCTTCCTTTCTTTCCTCTCTTATTCTCTTTTCCTTCCTTCCCTTCTCTCTTGTTCTCTTTTCCTTTCTTCCTTCCTTCCTTCCTTCCTTCCTTCCTTCCTTCCTTCCTTCCTTCCTTCCTTCCTTCCTTCCTTCTCTCTTGTTCTATTTCCCTTCCTTCCTTCTCTCTTGTTTTCTTTCCCTTCCTTCCCTTTCTTTCTTTCTTTCCTCTTATTCTCTTTTCCTTCCTTCCTTCCTTCCTTCCTTCCTTCCTTCCTTCCTTCCTTCCTTCCTTCCTTCCTTCCTTCCTTCCTTCCTTCCTCAATGTTAACTCTATTTATAGAAAATTTGTCAACAAATCCGCTTGGTATTTTTGGGCAACTCAACTGGAAGCAGTTGAGTGAACGTCAACAGGGTGGGATCGTGTAATTAGAACTTTGCCTGTTTGTTATGTGTGTCATTGCAGGCCATTATCTTGACTTTTTTGACCATACCCAATGGATGCTGCTGGGATGACCTGTTCTTGAGATTAACTAAACTTGGTTAGGCAATGCTCTTCTAATTTTGAAGTGCTGTTTCAGTATTGCTTTGCATGCTACGCAAATCAGGCCAGGATATTAATCCATAATATGATTTATCAGGGCACATGTGTGAATGCAGCTGAAAAGTTGAAAACAAGTTATGGTCTCTAAGAAATATGGAGAAAAAATGAAGTAAACTATTTTTTAAAGCCCCAGAGTTCATTTGGAATTTATATATTTATATATAGTGTGTGTGTGTGTGTATTGCTCAAAAAAATAAAGGGAACACTTAAACAACACAATGTACTGTATTTAATAGTAGGATGTCTTATCAGTGGCGTAGCGTGGGTTGTCAGCACCCGGGGCAAGGCAACCGGAAGCGGAAATAGAGGGGCGGGCGGGCGGTGACGTCACGGCACTGCTGAAAAGACGCGCCCCGCAGCGGCATAGACTTTCCAAGAAGAGTCGCGCGCATGCAGGATGCTTCCGGGTCCCTCTCGAGGGCGGCTGGGCGGGGCTCCGACCTGCAAGAGCCGCTGCATTCAAGCTCGCACGTGAGCCCCGCTAAATAAAGCCACGCATGCGCACGAAGCTAGGCCGGCCGGCCAGCGGGTCCGTCTTCGCTCGGCCAAACCTGCCAGGGCGCCTGCGGGGCGCTTGCGGTTGGCCTGAGCCTGGGCGGAGAGTTGGGCGCTTCTATTTATTTTATTCAATTTATGTGGCCGCCCATCTCACCTGCCGGACTCATTTCGCTTTGCAAGAAAGAGCAGCTCGAGAGCGGTGCCAAGCCAACTCTGTGCAGCCCTTGGGGCTCCCTGAGCAGCTCAGTGCGAGCGCGCCCCCCCAGATGTTGCGCCCGGTGCGGCCAGCCCCCCCTGCACCCCCCACGCTACGCCACTGTGTCTTATCTTGTGTTCCCTTTATTTTTTTTGAGCAATATATACAACACTGGAAGTTTTTAAGAAGAGACTGGACAGCTATTTGCCTGAAATGGTATAGGGTTTCCTGCCTGAGCAGGGGGTTGGACTAGATGACCTCCAAGGTCCCTTCCAACTTAATATGTGTGTGTGTGTGTATGTGTGTGTGTATATGTATGTATATGTATATGTATATATGTATATATATGTCAAAATCATTATGTGAGTTGAGTGGCCCTATAAATAATAATAATAATAATTATTATTATTAGTGTTTGCACAGAGACTAGAAACATATACTGAGTGAATTTGCAAATAATCCTCAACGTATCATAATTGGGACCAGAATTTCCCAGTGCTAAGCAAGGGATTATTAAGTGAGCTGCACCTGATTTTATGACCTTTTTTGCCACAGTTGTTAAGCAAGTCACTCCAATCATGGTCACTGAGCGAATCCGGCTTCCTCCATTGACTTTGCTTGTTGGAAGCTGACTGGAAAGGTTACAAACGGTGACAACTGGGATTCTACAATAGTTGGGATAGTGTGAAAATAGTGTGAAAAACAATCATGAGTCACTTTTTTCAGTGCTGCTGTAACTTTGAACGGTCACTAAATGAATAGTTGTAAATCGAGGACATCCTATACCTATAGTTCTAACAAACATCATCCCAAACATTGTGGCTGCAGTCTTGCGTGCCTCCAAATAAAAAGTGACTCATAGGATTAAGTGAACAAGATCAGGCTAGATTCCAAGTCAGCCTCTTTCTTTATGTGGATGACAAACATGAGTATTGAAAGATTTGGGGGTTGCCATATACATATATATATATCTGGAGAGAGTGGCATGGTGGCCTAGTGGTGAAGACGCTTGCCTCCCACTCAGAAGGTTGAGAGTTCAATCCTAGGTGGTGGCAGATATTTCTCTCATAGGGTGCAAAGAAAAAATATCTGCTGTGAGCACATAGGCATCAGGAAGGGTATCCGGCTGGTAAACGCTCAGCTCCATCCAGTTGTTCTACCTCGAATTAAGGGATTACAGGGCCCTAAAAGGCAGATCTATCTATCTATCTATCTATCTATCTATCTATCTATCTATCTATCTATCTATCTATCTATCTATCTAATCATCATCATCTATCTATCTCTGGAAAGGACAACCCAGATTGCATCAGGGACAATCAGCAGAGGTTCAAAATGGAAGGAATATGAATTACAACTTAAGTGAGATTTGGGGCATGGATTTAATCTTGAGTATCTATGCAGATCACCGAAAGATCCTCTTTATTTTAAGTACTGGTCAATGAAAGAAATGAAAGGTCCTCCATTTTGTTACACAGAGGAACCGGAAGCATTTAGAAGCAAGAAGCAAGGCAGTGGAGGAAAACTATTATTCCTTCTAATTCTGCTCGATCTAGCCCTCTATTGATTCCCGCTGGGATGAAGCAGTACATTTTTGGAAAGAAATGCCAGATTGGACCCTTGGCAGACAATCTTCCCCATGGTTTCCCATGATGGTTGTAGATTTACAGAATATCTCATTGTTTTGCGGCATTTCAAAGGTTAACAGGTTGGTTGCATTCACACAAGCTCAATCTGGTTACTGAACTACGCGGTTTCTGGATCTGCAGAATGCAGCAAACCATAAATTCACCAGAGGCTGAGTTTACACAACATACTGGATGAGAAAATGCGCAGGTGTATTACCGGACATGGTTGACATGGCTATTCAGCTGTGGCAACGTTATCTGCAGTGCTTTTTTTGTAAAAGAAAAAGGTGCCGGAACTCACACATGTCATACAACCCGCCTTGCCTACCCTACAAGGTTCCATCCAAAAAAGGTGCCGGAACTCCGTTCTGAGCGTTCTATGAAGAAAAAAAGCCCTGGCTATCTGCTGGGTCACGCCTCTTCTTCCGATGCATGCGGGCATCCTTCCAAAATTCTCCATTTGAATTGATCTGTAGATGTTAGAACGTCTTTCTGAAATGTAACTGTGACGTTTAGACTCTGCCCAGCTCCAATATTTTAGCTGCTAAATATTGCTCATAGCCAGTGGTGGGATTCAGCTGGTTCGCACCACTTTGGCAGAACCGGTAGCTAATTTTTTGTTGCCCAGTTCCAGAATGGACTTCCGCAAGTGGCATCCACACAGAGAACCAGTTGTTCACATAATTTGAATCCCGCCACTGCTCACAGCCCTGCAGACTGATGAGAAAGGTTTATCCCCACCTCTTTGTCTTGGTGAACTGCGTAAGTAAGTCCTTAGAATTTGGCAGTATATTTAGTCCTCAGCTTACTATCCTTCATTTAGCGACCATTTTAAGCTACTGAGGATCATTTTAAGTCACTGAAAAAGTGACTAATGCTTGGTCCTCAAACTTACATCTGTTGCCGCATCCCCCTGGTCGCACGATCAAAATTCAGGCACTTGGCAACTAACCTGCGTTTACAACGGTGGCAGTCTCCTGGGTCACGTGATCCCCATTAGCGTCCTTCATCACCCACTTCCATCAGGCAAAGTCAATGGGGAAAGCCATATTCGCTTAACAACGGGAAGATTTGTTTAATAACCAGGAGGAAAAAGGGTTTTAAAATTGGGCATGATTCACTTAACAAACTCCTTGCTTAGGAATGGAAGTTCTGGCCTCAACTGTGGTCGTAAGTCGAGGATTACCTGTATGCTAGCATGTAGATAAAACAGCACAAGAGGCAAAATAATTTTGATGTGACTACGTGGAACCATTAACCCAGGGGTCTTCAAACTTGGCTCTTTTATGACTCGTGGATTTCAACTCCCAGAATTCCTGAGCCAGCATGGCTCAGCTCGGAAACTTCTCCCTTTCCCCTCACCATGGCTGGCTCAGGAATTCTGGGAGTTGAAGTCCACGAGTCATAAAAGGGCCAAGTTTGAAGACCGCTGCATTAACCAGTGGAACAGCTTGCCTTCAGAAGCTGTGGGTGCTTCATCACTGGAGGTTTTTAAGAAGAGACTGGACAGAGATTGGACATTTGTCTGGAATGGTATACGGTCACCTGCTTGAGCAGGGGGTTGGACTAGAAGACCTCCAAGGTCCTTTCCAGCTCTATTCTGATTTATTTATTGATTGATATAGCCTTCGTGCCTGAACTTTTATCAATGTGCAGGATTTTATGGTCACGTTGTGTATGAACAATTTTAACGCAACCACGTAGATGGTCAAGATGCTTTTGCATGGGGCACACTGATGTGTGTTAATAAACACTGCCCCAAAATAATTTTGATGATATTGTATATGGAATCACGCCAAGATCCTGCATGTTTTTATTAACATATATAGCCCAGGGGAAGGGCGTTCTCTGTGGGTGCGCCGGCCCTATGGAACCAGCTCCCCATGGAACTTAGGACTGCCCCCGACCTTCGCTCATTCCGCAGGGACCTGAAAACTTGGCTCTTTGAGCTGTCTGGCCCAGGCTGAGGGGTTTTAATTTTTATTGGGTTTTAGTTTTAAATTTCGGGGACTTTATTTAATTAATTGTTTCAATCTGATTTTCATTTTTGTATGTTTGTTTTAATTTTCCCTGTACACCGCCCTGAGTCCTCTGGGAATAGGGCAGTATATAAATCTAAATAAATAAATAAATAAATAAATAAATAAATAAATAAATAAATAAATAAATAAATAAATAAATAAATAAATAAATAAATAAATGCACGTATTCTGAGTCTCTTCTTATAGAGCTGGGGTCTCCAGGAATCCAAATTAAAGCATCTGTAGAAGATGGCAGTCCATCAACTATTTAGACCAGGGGTGTCAAACTCAAATTCATTGAGGGCCGCATCAGCATTGTGGTTACCCTCAGGGGGCCGGGTGGGTGTGGCCTGGGTGGGCGTGGCCTACTGGGTGGGCGTGGCTAGAGTGTGTATGGCCTACTGGGTGGGCGTGGCCAGCTCTACATCGTTGGCATCAAGGGTGCCTATGGGGGCCTGGGCAAGAGTGGGACAGATCTGAGGGTCTCTGGCAGGAGGAGGGTCTCTGGGCCAGGGCCAAGGCAGTGGGGGCCGTTCCATCACTGTTTCCAGGATGGCTTCGCGGGCCACATGAAACCACTTTGCGAGCCGGATCCGGCCCCCGGGCCTTGTGTTTGACATGTCTGATTTAGACATTTCCAGTCCAAAGGAGCCCAAATCCTCTTTGTGTGATTGGTCCCTCTGTCAATCTGCTCTGTTAGCAAAGTGAGGATTGATTGATTGATTGATTGATTGATTGATTGATTGATTTAAAAAGTCAACTGAAATCTGTCTTCCTTAATCTGACTCCACTGTTCTTTGCTCCAGAGTAACGTAGAGCAGGGGTCCTCAACCTTGGCAACTTGTGGACTTCAACTCCCAGAATTCCCCACTCAGCATGAATCTATAGCTCTGGTCAATGCAGGAATCCAAATTAAAGCATCTGTAGAAGATGGCTGTCCATCAACTATTTAGACATTTCCAGTCCAAAGGAGCCCAAATCCTCTTTGTGTGATTGGTCCCTCTGTCAATCTGCTCTGTTAGCAAAGTGAGGATTGATTGATTGATTGATTGATTGATTAAGTCAACTGAAATCTGTCTTCCTTTAATCTGACTCCACTGTTCTTTGCTCCGGAGTAACGTAGAGCAGGGGTCCTCAACCTTGGCAACTTGTGGACTTGTGGACTTCAACTCCCAGAATTCCTCAGCCAGCAAATTCTGGGAGTTGAAGTCCACAAGTCTTAAAAGTTGCCAAGGTTGAGGATCCCTTGATGTACAGTGAATAGAAATTTGACTTGAGCTATTACTGCTTTGATGTCCCAAAGATGCTTTTCAAAAAGCAACTGGACTTTCAAGAAAAGCAGCTTTGGGACAACCATGACCTGGATGACGGAGAATCTTCCTAGAAAATGTACTACTTTGAGGAACATTCTCCGAACGTGGAGGCTCGTGGGTCAACTATTGTAGTTTTAGCCTCAAAAGAATTTTTTCCTATTGTCTATTTTGAATTTATGGCCCTTTATTTGCTGTTTGTTTGTATCCCATCTTTATTTTATTATTTTTACAAATAATTCAAAGGGGCAAGCATATCCAACATAACTTTCTCCTCCTTCATTCCCCACAACAACAGCCCTGTGAGGTGGGTTGGGCTGAGAGGGCGTGTGTGTGGCCCAAATTCTCCCAACCGGCTTTCGTGTCTAAGGTGAGGCTAGAATTCTACGGAAACTATAAGGACAATCATAATTCCCTTTTTTCCAAACACTGTTGTAGGTTTGAATGGCCTACACCGGGGTAGGCAACCTCATCTATTACCCCCCGTAGATAGGGCCCGCAACTTGGGGGTCCTTCTAGACTCACAGCTCTCTTTGGAAGAGCATATTGGAGCTGTGACTAGGGGGGCCTTTGCCCAGGTTCGCCTGGTGCGCCAGTTGCGGCCCTATCTAGACCGGGATGCCTTGCGCACAGTCACTCATGCGCTCGTGACCTCTCGTCTAGACTACTGTAATGCTCTCTACATGGGGCTGCCCTTGAGGTCCACCCGGAGACTCCAACTGGTGCAGAATGCAGCCGCGCGAGTTGTCTTGGGAGTTTCCCGATACTCCCATGTTACACCTTTGCTCCGCGAGCTGCATTGGCTACCGGTTGCTGTCCGGGTGAGGTTCAAGGTGTTAGTTATGACTTACAAAGCCCTTCATGGCATGGGTCCGGATTACCTACGGCAACACCTGCGGCCGGCGTCAACTTCCCTCCGTCCAGTGCGCTCCCACAGAGAGGGCCTCCTCAGGGTGCCGCCGATCAAAGAATGCCGATTGGTGACCCCCCAGGGGGAGAGCATTCTCTGTGGGCGCGCCAGACCTTTGGAACCGCTTACCGGTTGAGCTCCGGATGGCCCCCGACCTTTGCTCCTTCCGGCGCGATCTCAAAACATTCTTTTTTGAAGAAGCTGGCCTGGTCTGACGGGATGGGGTTGGGTTTTTAAAACTAGTTTTAACTTTAATATGTATTGATTTTATGGGCATGATGTTTAATGGCTTTTTAATTTTTGTATTCGATTTTTATTGTGTATTGCCCTGTTCACCGCCCTGAGTCCTTCGGGAGAAGGGCGGTATAGAAATCAAATTATTAAATTAAATCTGTTTTATGACTCATGGACTTCAACTCACAGAATTCCTGAGTCAGCATAGCTGACTCAGGAATTCTGGGAGTTGAAGTCCGTGAGTCATAAAACAGATGAAGTCCATGAGTCATAAGAGAGCCAAGATTGCCTAACCCTGGCCTACACACAAATGGTCATTAAGTTGAAGACTACAGGACTTAACAACAGTTCATTTAGGGACCGTTCAAAAACACAACGGCATTGAAAAAAGTGACATACGATCAGTTTTCAGACTTACGACCTTTGCAGCATCCCCCACACTTGGCAACTGACTCATATATATGACACTTGAAGTGTCCACAGAGGTCACATGATCCTCTTTTGCGACCTTCTGGCAAGCAAGGTCAACGGGGAAGCCAGATTCCCTTAACAACTTACAGTGATTCACCTAACAACCGTGGCAAGAAAGGTCGTAAAAGGGGGCAAAACTCACTTAACAAATGTTTCACTTAGCAACAGAAATTTTGGGCTCAGTTGCGTTCGTAAGTCGAGGATTGCCTGTATTTTAAGTCCTTGCCAGCCACAGAAGCTCCTGGGGGGGACTTTGGGCGAGTTTCTGCTCCTTAGCCCAAGGACCACATTGGGGTTGAAGTGGTAGGTGCTGGACTGGGAGCAGGGATACCTAGTGTCTAGTCCTCCATCAGCTACAGAAGCCCCCTGGCTGACTTAGAGATGCTCTTTAACCTGACATGTCTCAAAATACATTTCTTCTGGAGAAACATTGGTGGAGGGTGAGCTTTTTAGTTCCAGGAGGAAAATTGGGATATAAATGTAATGAATAGAGTAGAGTAGAGTAGAGTAGAATAGAATAGAGTAGAGTAGAGTAGAGTAGGGTAGGGTAGGGTAGAGTAGAGTAGAGTAGAGTAGAATAGGAGGTGGGAGGGACCTTGGAGGTCTTCTAGTCCAGCCCCCTGCTCAAACAGGAGAACCTATACCATCTCAGACAAGTGATTGTCTAGCCCAGGGGTCAGCAACCTCAAAACAGTGAAACACTCGGAACCGGTTCCTTCACAAAAGGAAAAACTGGGAGCCGCAAAAAAATATGTGTGCATGGGTGTACATGCGCGCATGCGCAGAACAGGGTTTGACTGAAGAGTGGAGCCAAGGTGAGATATGCACCTACCCTGCATATTTGAATTGATTGGTTGAACTTTTTTAGTCCCACTTTTGTCTTTTTTGGACTGCACATGGCAGAGGACCAGGAGCCACAGGAGACGGCTCAAAGAGCCGCATGCGGCTCCGGAGCTGCGGGTTGCAGACCTGTGGTCTAGCCCAAGGGTAGGCAACCTCGGCTCTTTTATGACTCATGGAGTTCAACTCCCAGAATTCCTGAGTCACCATAGCTGATTCAGGAATTCTGGGAGTTGAACTCCATGAGTCATAAAAGAGCCGAGGTTGCCTGCCTCTGGTCTAGCCTGTTCTTAAAAATCTCCAGTGATGGAGCGCCCACAATTTCTTGGAGGCAAGCTGTTCCACTGGTTAATTGTTCTCACTTAAAAAGTTTCTCCTTAATTCCAGGTTGCTTGTCTCTTTGATCAGCTTCCAACCATCGTTTCTCGTCCTGCCCTCTGGTGCTTTGGAGAATAATGTGACCTGCTCTTTTTGTGGCAGCCCGTCAAATACTGGAAGACTGCTATCATGTCGGCCCTGTTTCATCCTTTTCTTTAGACTAGCCAAACCCAAGGATGACTGTAACATCCTCATAGCTTTTAAAATCCACGTTGCAAGGGGCTTAATGGATCGTGCTTCCATTACAGGCTTATAATGTAGTCAACTATCAAAATAAATCCAATTAATCTGCTGAAGCAGGAACTCTTCGGGAGATACCGTAATTAAAAATAAACAGCAGACACTGCCATCTAGTGGTAAGAGCCACCACCATCACAGAACATTGAGATAAGGGAGGGGTCTCCAGATTCAATCTGGTTAATGGTCACCAGATTAACCCATTTGAAGAATGCAGGGAACCAGACACTTGACTAAATGCATCTCAAAAACCCACAAAGACTTAAAACCAGCAAACTTTAGCATGTGGTATGAATGCTAAGTTTATCACTGGCACGGTTAAGCATACTGTGGGAATGTAGCCAGAAAGTCAGACAGAAAGCAATTTCTCCAAAACAAACTGAAACATTCCCCCACCACCACCACACACACACACACAACACAAGAACCAAGATACTAGAATGATTTGAAAGATGTTTATTTTTTATTTCCAATCTGAATGCAAACCATTAAAAATGGTCTACCTCTCCGTATGCAGATGTCAAGGGCTCAATTGCTAGGGCAGCAAAAGTGTCCACTTTGCCTTTACTCTGACACTGCAAATCCATCCTTCAAGCTATTTATCAGAGAAGCATAAAAGTGACACGTTTGGGATCGGCAGACATTTGTCCTATCCACCAAAGTTCCCTAAACAGGAAAAATGCACACAATTTCAGTGGGGGGGGGGGGAAAGCAGGAAAACGAACCCATTTGTCAAGAGTTCTGCGTGAATCCTTACAAATGCTTTTTAAATTTTTTTTTAAAAAGACAAGATTGCTTCTGAACATGAACAAAGTGCCTTGCCTAATTACAGGGGTTGGCAACCTTCGGAGGTCTGGCAAGAGTGTACCTTGTAACCAGGGTGTAGTAAGGCTGGAAAAGCAGCTGGGAGTTACCTGTGGGCAGAGGGAAGATTTTTGTGTGTGCTTATTTTGGGGCTTTGAGAAGCTGTGCGGCTATTTTTAAATTGACGAGATACTTCCAACAACTTATTTCTACTTCCAATCTTATGCAGGTAGTCCTCAACTTAGGGCCACATTTGGGACCAGAATTTCCATTGTTAAGCAAGGCAGTTGGAAAAGCGAGTCACACCTGATTTTACAACCTTTCGTGCCACGGTTGTTAAGCAAATCACTGCAGGTAAGTGAACCATGCGGTGGTTAAGTGAATCTGGGGCTTCCCCCCCCCCTTGACTTTGCTTGTTGGAAGCTGGCTGGGAAGGTTGCAAGCAGTGGTGGGACTCAAATATGTGAACAACCGGTTTTCTGTGTGGATGCCGCTTCCGGAAGTCCATCCTGGGCCTGGGCAACAAAAAATTAGCTACCGGTTTTGCCGAAGTGGTGTGAACTCGCTGAATCCCAACACTGGTTGCAAGTGACGATCACATGGCCCCAGGACATGCTAGTTACTAGGCAAATAAACACATGCCAGTTGCTAGGCACCCAAATTTTGATCATAAGTGTGTGGCGGAAGTGGAAGACCCATCATAGGTCGCTTTTTTTCAAATCTGCTGCCAGTAACCTCTTCTCTGTTCTACCAGCTCCTGAGTTTTTCTTTCATGGGGAGGCTTTTTTTCACCCGTATAATTCTGCAATCAGTTGCTTCCCTATGTTGCCCCCCCCCCCGTTATGACTGACAGGTGAACGCAGGTGATGGGCACTGGCGCCTTCTCTCTTGCACATATGCACACGTCTACGCACAGCCACAGCCACTGAGCAGGTGTGAACAAGCCAAGCCTCCCGATTACTTCTGCCACTCCTCTGCAGCAGCCAGCGGCAGGCGATGGGAGGGAACACTGGGCTGCCTCGGTTCTTCTGACAGAGGCCGGGAAAGAAGGACGGAGTAATGATAACCCTTGATATAATCTTCTTGGGGATGGAGGTCCGTGGGGACACTGGAGAGGTTGGAATGCAGCACGGATGTGGAGAGCTGGGGCACAGCCGAGGAACAGCTGGCGGTGGGGGAGGCCCGCTCCGACTTCACACTGATTCGGGTGTGCAAGGAAGGTGAGGTGGGGACTAGAGAGGGCTGGTCACAAATCCGACTTGCTGTTCTGTAGGGAAAAAGAAATGTATTATGTACACAGGTAGTCCTCAACAGACAACCACGACTGGGAGCAGAATTTCCGTCATAAGTTGTGATCGCAATTTGAGTCGGATCCAATTTTATAACCAGGTTTAAGACGGTTGTTAAGAGAATCATTGCGGTTGTTAAGTGAATTTGCGATCGGCAAGGGAATGCCATGAACCGATTCTTCCAAATGGACCCTGTTTGCCGAAAATCAGCAAAAAAAGGCTGTTCCTGTTTGAGGCTTTGTATTCCCTGTCTCATGTATTTTGACCTGAGTCTGAGTGTGCCCCTTTGGCATCTGTGGGTTAATCCTATTATGTCCTGTCTTAGAGTTTGGGTGGGGTATGTAGATTTTAGGTGGAGGACTCCAACCTTCCTGAATGGATTATTTACATCTGCATTTCTCCAGAGCTGGTTTCTGCTTGGGGGAGGGAGACTTGGGACTATTAAGAAAAAACTGGGCCTGCTTTTCTGCCTCTTTAAGATCCTTTGAGGAAATATAATATTTTGCCCTTTTAATATTTCCTTCTCTGGGGGGGCTGACTTCCCACAAGTCGTAAACGCAAAGTAGTTAACAAACACCCAAAATTGTGATCACATGATCACGGGGATGATGCAGTGGTCGTAACTGCAAGGACTGGCCGTAAATGTGAGGACCATATTTTTTTCCCAGCACCATTGTAACATTGAACGGTCACTAAACAGGTGATCATAAGTCAAGAATTACCTTCAGAGAAATCTATTTATATTCCGAATTCTTGGGGGAGAGATGCACTTAAAGCACAAGATGAATAAAGCTATTCTAAGTTAATTAGCTCTAAAACCCACCCACAACCATTGTTCCTTTATTATTGTCACTTCCTGTTGTCGACCAGCTTCCAAAAATCCCTGTTTGGGGGTTTTTTTGTATCACAATCAGATTCCAGGGTTTTGGGGTGCAGGAATTGCTCACTGTGGATACTGAATGTGGCCACAAGATGGCAGCAGGATCTTGCTAATGATTCGGTTCATCTGGTTTTTGCACCAAATTTATTGGAGAATCATAGATATTTTTTCAGAACTTATGGGACACACACCTGCACGTGCCTTTAGCCCCAGGAAGTGATTCTCCTCATTTAAACCTGGCTTTCAGATCATCTAGTAATCACAGTCCTGGAATTAATTAGCCCAGCATAAATGAGGAGGGTGGGATTAGCATCCAGAGCAAGCAGCAAAAGCTTCAGAGCCATTGCCTCTGAAGCAAAATAAGCATCGTCACTGTAAACTCCAGATCAGATCCTTTCCTCTTTCGTACCACTTCATCCTGGAGGAAAATAACAACTAGACCGCCAAAGGCTTCTATTCCTGGGCAACACTCAGCATTTTTATCAATAATGAACAGAAGGACGAGGGGTGACATGATAGCAGAGTTCCAGTATCTCAGGGGCTGCCCCAAAGAAGAGGGAGTCAAGCTATTCTCCAAAGCACCTGAAGGCAGGACAAGAAGCAACGGATGGAAACTAGTCAAGGAGAGAAGCAACCTAGAACTAAGGAGAAACTTCCTGACAGTTAGAACAAACCAGTGGAACAACCTGCCTCCAGAAGCTGTGAATGCTCCAACACTGGAAGTTTTTAAGAAGAGACTGGACAGCCATTTGTCTGAAATGGTATAGGGTTTCCTGCCCGAGCAGGGGGTTGGACTTCAAGGTCCCTTCCAACTTTATTGTTGTTGTTGTTACTTGGATGGAGGAATTAAGGAGATACTTACCAAGTTTACCAGTAACTTAGAGCTGAAAAAGGTGTAGATCACTGTTTCTCAACCTTAGTAACTTTAAGATACGTGCACTTCAACTTCCAGAATTCCCCAGCCTACATATCTTAAAGTTGCTAAGGTTGACAAATATCGGGGTAAATGAAAGTCGAAAGGATGCCTTGAGAGGTAGACTGAATTTAATAGGATGGCATTTATCAGGGCGAAATAGAACCAATTTTTTTGCTGTAGGAAAAATGTAAAGTACGGCATAGGATGGGGAAAACCCCTACCTTCCCAGTAATACCTGTAAAAGAGATTTGCATGCCCTTGTTTTTCTATTTTCTTAAAACAGGAGAGGAATTACCTGTTTTACAAGGTTCTGATTCCTTGGAATGTGTTGCCTATATATTTGCTATATATTTTAGAGTTGATTCTTATATGTGAGAATGAAAATAAGGGCTCAAGTTATTGCACCTTTGGGTGTGGTTATTCAGCCAATAGAGTTTATCTAACAATACCATCTAGCCCAGGGGTAGGCAACCTCATGGACTTCAAGAAGGAAAGAAGATGGGCTAGATCAGGGGTAGGCAACCTCGGCTCTTTTATGACTCATGGTCATAAAAGAGCCGAGGTTGCCTACCCCTGATCTAGCCCATCTTCTTTCCTTCTTTCCTTCCTTCCCTCCCTCCATCTACATTGCCCTTCCTTCCTTCCTCTTTCCCTCCGTCTGCATTGCCCTTCCTTCCTTCCTTCCCTTTCCCTCCCTCCCTCCCTCTACACTGCCATTCCTTCCTTGCTTCTTTGTTTCCTTCCTTCCTTCCTTCCTACTGCCCTCCCTCCCTCCCTCCCTCCATTCCTTCCTTCTTTTTATTAAATTTATTGGGCGCCCATCTTACCACGTGGTAAGTGAGAGCATGATATGAGAGTATTATAAAGCAACTGTCAAAACATTTCCTGAGATCCAGGTATACTACATCTACAGCATACCCCCAATCTACTAAGCTGAACTGTACCCAAGTTGGTCAGCTGTTTATCTGCTAAGATTGAGAATCCAGATGGTTGAATTTAGCCAAGCCATTACCATACAGGCCCAAACAGCAAACTATGGGGCAGTTTTGCAACTTAATTCCTTGCCTGGTTGCAATACAAGAGGGCACAGACTGCTTGCCCCTTGCCTGCAAGCTTTCTTGGTTTGGTTTTAGACAGATCGCAGGATTGTAAAATTTCTGAGAGATACCCAAAATGACAGCTCATACCCTGAATTCACACAGCAGCCAAACACAATGAACAAACCAAATAGACGGACTTGTTATGGCTTAAGGCAATATCCTGGTTACCAAAACATAAGAATCGTGGGGCTTGAAGGGATCTTGGAGGCCTTCTAGTCCAACCTCCTGCTAAACAGCATCCTTTAGAGCAGGGGTCTTTTTGGCCCTTTTATGCCTGGCTGAGGAATTCTGGGAGTTGAAGTCCATAAGTCATAAAAGGGCCAAGTTTGAAGACCCCTGCTTTATAGCATCTCAGTCAAATAGTTATCCACTCTATTTTTGTAAACCTCCAATGAGGCTAAGAGAGGGGTAGGCAACCTTGGCCCCTTCATGACTCGTGGACTCCAACTCCCAGAATTCCTGAGCCATCATGGCTCAGCTTGGAAACCTCTCCCTTTCCCCTCAGCATGGCTGGCTCAGGAATTCTGTTTTGTTTTTTTTTTAATCTCATTTATATCCCGCCCTTCTCCGAAGACTCAGGGCGGCTTACAATCTAAGAAGCACAATCTAAGAAGCACAAATCAATGTGCATGAGTCATAATAGAGCCAAGCTTGCCTACCCCTGGGCTAAGACAACAGCTGGATTCCCATAACATCCTGAAATGTAACTGTCCAACACCACATTTAGCCTACTTGAGCATTGTGAGGATTTAGGCACAAAGGGGTTTCCGTGCAGTTGTTGGTCACTCTTTGCTCAGGTCATTGCAACATGCCACTTCTTACCCTGGCATCAGATATTCTCGGTGTTGCCAAGCCGCTGTGGTGTTTCCTTGGAAGCCAAAGGGATGTGGGGTGCTTTCTCCCAAAGCATATTCTGAAAGTCAATCAACAAGAAAACAAGAAGGCAGACAAATATTACCACTGAAGATCTAGTGCAGGGGTAGGCAACCACGGCTCTTTTATGACTCGTGGACTTCAACTCCCAGAATTCCTGAGCCAACATGGCTCAGCATGGGAACCTTTCCCTTTCCCCTCAGCATGGCTGGCTCAGGAATTCTGGGAGTTGAAGTCCATGAGTCATAAAACAGCCTAGGCCTAGGCCAGGAGTAAGCAACCTTGGCTCTTTTATGACTCGTGGACTTCAACTCCCAGAATCCCTGAGCCAGCATAGCTCAGCTTGGAAACCTCTCCCTTTCCCCTCAGCGTGGCTGGCTCAGGAATTCTGGGAGTTGAAGTCCATGAGTCATAAAACAGCCTAGGCCTAGGCCAGGGGTAGGCAACCTTGGCTCTTTTATGACTCGTGGACTTCAACTCCCAGAATTCCTGAGCCAGCAAGACTCAGCATGGAAACCTCTCCCTTTCCCCTCAGCATGGCTGGCTTGGGAATTCTGGGAGTTGAAGTCCACGAGTCATAAAAGAGCCGAGGTTGCCTAACCCTGATCTAGTGGGAAGTTTAAAGAATCCAAAATAAACAATTCTGACATGGTATAGGGTTTCCTGCCTGAGCAAGGGGTTGGACTAGATGACCTCCAAGCTCTCTTCCAACTTGATGATGATGATGATGATGATGATTATTATTATTATTATTATTATCCATTTGATAATAGCCATTATAATGTGCTTGGCTCATCTAAAAGCTTCACGGTAGTCGTAGGCTTACGACATTCATTTAACATGCTGCTGACTCAGGAATTCTGGGAGTCCATGAGTCATAAAAGAGCCGAGGTTGCCTACCCCTGCGCTAGACACTCAGTGACCAGATAGAAATTATCCTTTCTTAGCAATGATATGGAAGTGGTTTGTTACTGCTGTCATAACATATTAATCTTTTTTTTTAAAAAAAAAAATCACAGTATCCACAAACTAGTCAGTTCAGCATGTGGCACAGGCCAAACATGCCTAGATGGTTTAACTTAGTGTAAACCATGGTTGAATTTACCTTGAGTAACTATGCTGGCAGACACAATTTATAGGTTGCCATAATGCCCGCCAATGGCCTGATTTATATGCCATGTTAACCATGATGAGGTTGAGCGGTATATAAGTCTAACTTCTATTGCTGTTGCTACCAGGGTTAGGAAATTTTTCATAGGACTTAGAAACTTAAGCAAGCATAGGTGCCAGAAGCTCACTGGGATTGGCCTTGGGATGGCATGAGATGAGGTTTTTTTATTCACACATAGAAACCCTGTGTGGACCATACCTGGTGGGGTGGAGGAGAGGAAGGGGTATCCTGGTAGCCCACGTCCAGAGAGACCTCCCGTGGGCAATACAGGACTCAGATTCTGAAGCCCAGGAGGATACAACGGGCGCTGTGGGGAAAGAGAATCAGGTTGAGATCACCTTCTGTAATATTTTTCATCTACTAACCCATCAAATGTTCTTCTCAATGTTGTTGTTAGTTGCAAAGTTGTGTCCGACCCATCGTGACCCCATGGACAACGTTCCTCCAGGCCTTCCTGTCCTCTACCATCTTCTGGAGTCCATTTAAGCTCACGCCTACTGCTTCAGTGACTCCATCCAGCCACCTCATTCTTTGTTGTCCCCTTCTTCTCTTGCACTCGATCTTTCCCAGCATTAGGCTCTTCTCCAGTGAGTCCTTCCTTCTCATTAGGTGGCCAAAGGATTTGAGTTTCAAGTTCAGGATCTGGCCTTCTAAAGAGCAGTCAGGGTTGATCTCCTCTAGGACTGACCGGTTTGATCACCTTACAGTCCAAGGGACTCGCAGGAGTCTTCTCCAGCACCATAGTTCAAAGGCCTCCATTCTTTGGCGCTCAGCCTTTCTTATGGTCCAACTTTCACAGCCATACATTGCAACTGGGAAAACCGTGGCCTTGACTATACACACTTTTGTTGGCAGGGTGATGTCTCTGCTTTTTAGTGTGCTGTCTAGATTTGCCATGGCTTTCCTCCCCAGGAGCAATAGAGGACAGTATCTGCAGAACAGGGTTGAACTGTGGGATTCCTGGCGTCTCCTGAGTTTGGTTGTTTCCTTGCAGACATTTCATTACCCAACTAGGTAACGTTATCAGTGTCAGGGAGTGTGGAGCTTGCTCCCTGGGACACTACGAAGGGTTATCAATACAAACCAGTTGCTAAGTACCAAAACCGCAATCACATGACTGCAGGTGTGTGTGTGTGTGTGTGTGTGTCTGTGTGTGTCTGTGGGCATCAGCACTTCAAAAACAGGTCATAGGTAGTTGGGGGGAGGGGCACTGTAATTATGAATGATTGCTAAGCAAGCAGTTGTTAAACAAGGACTACCTCTAATGCAGAAGAGAGGGTATATCATGTAAGAAAGGAAGTGGAACAATGGCCAAGCGTCTGAATTTTGATCACGTGATGTCGGGGGATGCTGCAATGATCATGTGAAACATGGTATTAAAGTTACTTCTTTTAGTTGTAAATCATGGTTGTAAATCAAGGACAACCTGCATTCTATTCTACCCATCACTGGCCTTAGCCCTGCATTAAGAGTCATGGTGGTGCAGTGGTTAGAATTGCAGCATTGAAGGCTAATTCTGCTGACTGCCGTCTGCCAGCACTTCAGCAGTTCGATCTTGACCGGCTCAAAGTTGACTCAGCCTTCTGAGGTCAGTCAAATGAGGACCCAGATTGCTGGGAACGAAAGGCTGACTCCGTAAAACATCTTAGAGGGGGCTGTGAAGCACCATGAAGCGGATTATAAGTCTAAGTGCTATTGCTATTTATCTGCATATGACCTTTACCCTCTTGGCACTGACCTGTGTCTCTTGCCCAGAAGTTGAATCTTTGGGTCATCTACTCCAGAGGTCCCCAACCCCTGGTCCATGGACCAGTACCGGGCCGCAGCATGACCAGCAACTGGTCTGCACAAACAAGCAAAGCCCCATCCACGGGATGCAGGAAACACACAAAACCACACACCCTCCGGTCCGTGGAAAAACCTCTCTCCATGGAACTGGTCCCTGGTGCCCAAAAGTTTGGGGACCTCTGATCTACCCCCCAAAAAACAGATGGATACTGTAAGTTACTCACCGTGGATGTTAGATTGTTCCTGCTTGCAGAAGGGCGACCTTCCACACGATGGGAGTCAGCCCCCAGGTAGAGCGGAGGAGGGGTTTTGCTCGACAATACACGGCTGAGGTTGCTATGGGAGAAGATCGAATACCCAATACCTGCAGAGTGAGAAAAGGGATGAAATTCAGGCTGATGACGGCCCAGAAGCCTTAGCTCCTGCTTGTAAGCGGGTAGCAGCCTGCGGTCCCCCACCAATGCCCCCTTTCCTAGATCCCCTGCTGTACCAAAATGCTGTAGTATCACTTGTCATGCAAGTGGGCAGGAAGCCACCCTTGAAATAATTATTTAACATTCTGGGAGTTGAAGCCTTAAAATTGTCAAGAGTGGACACCCCTGGGCTAAACAGACCCAGTTCCTTTAGGTCTTCTTCATCGGATTTAGGATTTATCTCCATCCTCGTTGTTCTTCTCTGCACTCTTTCCAGCTTCTCAATGTCAGCTGTAATGACCTGCCTCAATCCTTCTTCCCAAGGAAGCAGAACTCCTGGAATAGCTTCATTCCAAAAGGAACTTTTATTAGGAGAAGTTGACAGCAGGCACAGAAGGCAGGATCTGAGTGTTTCCCGGGCGAATCAATAGGTTAAAGGAGCAACTGGCAAACCCCACCCCAATAGTCAAACCGGCCAGTTCAAATGGCCCAATCCCCAGGTGTGAATCCGCCGTGGGAACGGGGTTGATAAGGCGCCGTTCCCAAGGCTGTCAAGCTCTTTGGTCTTTACGCCTCTTCATCCCCAGCTAGAGATAAGACAGATGTCTGGAGGCACATTCCTTTCTCACCCCAGGCCGGCATCAAGGGAAATAGATCAAAGAGCAAGCAGATAGAGCTGTGATGGCGAACCTATGGCACGGGTGCCACAGGTGGCACGCAGAGTCCTCTCTATGGGCACGTGTGCCATCGCCCCAGTCCTAGGCTTTCAGCTGGGTTTTATAAAACCTTTTCGCTTTAGGCCTCCGCCGACATGTGCAAGAAAAAAAAGGATCAATCAATCAATTTCAACTTCTCACAGGGAAAAAGAAGTTGTCGCAAAGTTGGAATTGCTTGATTGAACTTTTTAGTCCCACCCAGTCTGCCATTACTACTGCAGCCACGCCCACCCAATGGGCCACGCCCACCTAAAGGGCACCCGACGATACATAAGTGGGTTTTGGGTTGCAGTTTGGGCACTCGGTCTCTAAAAGGTTCGCCATCACTGAGATAAGAGGAAAGCGGAGAGGATACGTTGCAGCGCCAATAGCCCCCACCCCACCCCCCAGAATTATGGCAGAACCTGCAAGAATAAAGAAATCACACACACACACACACACACACCAACAACTGGGTTCTGACAGTCGTTCTTATCTGGTGGAGATGCGGACACTGGATTCCACTTGCGGTCTGACTGGCAAGAGAAAAACTGTCACTTCCCATCGTCACAACATTATGCCATTGTTGAGACAGCCCAAGCTGTAAGTTGAAGGACTATCTGTACTTGGAGAAGTGAAACTGAGGCATCTTATACCAGCCTCTTTTTGGGAACGACATACCTGGTCCGAGGGTTGCTGTGGACCGCACCGAAGGGACGGCTGCTTTGGGAAGAGTTGCCTTGAACTGCTGCAGACGGTTCTGCTGAACAGGAGATTCGGCTGAATTGCACGCACCACCCTCGCTTCCGGATTGGGGGGTTCCCATGGATGCCCCCTCGAGACTCGAGAGGGAAGCAGCCGACTGCAAGGAAAAACAGGACATCGAAAAGATCGGGAGGGGGGAAAAACGTGATTATCTGGGCTCTTTTGAAGCGGAACGGAATAAGCCTGTCTGCCGAGGACGTCCTGACAAGATCTGTTGAAAATCTTCCTCTGTGTGACGGGGTGTCCAAGGCTTGGCAGCGTTAAGATTCATGGACTTCCATGCCCAGGATAAATACAGGTTGTCGTCAAGTTATGACCACAGTCGAGCTCAACGTTTATGTTGCTATGCGAAACGTTTATTGAGTTTTGCCCCACTTTACAGCTTCTCTTGCCACAGTTGTTTAAGTCCGTGGCTGCAGTTGTTAAGTTAGTAACACGGTTGTTAAGTGAATCTGGATTCCCAATCGACTTTGCTTGTCAGAAGATTGCAAAAGGGGATCGCGTGAAACCCCCCCCCCCCGCCCCCGGGACACTACGACCATTTTAAATATGAACCATTTGCCAAGCAAGTGGTTTTGATTATGTGATGGTGGGGATGCTGCAATGGTCGTAAGTGTGAAAAAGGGTCATAAGTTACTTTTCCCAGTACAGCTGTAAGTTTGAATGGTCACTAAATGTTGTAAGTCGAGGTCTACCTGTATTTTCAATCTGGACTGGACTGGACTGGACTAAAATAGAACAGAACAGTACAGAAATTGGAATAAGAATAAGAATAAGAATAAGAATAAGAATAGAATAGAATAGAATAGAATAGAATAGAATAGAATAGAATAGAATAGAATAGAATAGAATAGAATAGAATAGAGCTGGAAGGGACCTTGAAGGTCTTCTAGTCCAACCCCCTACTCAGGCAGGAAACCCATTTCAGACGAATGGCTGTCCAGTCTCTTTTTGAAAACTTCTGGTATTGGAGTATTCACAACTTCTGGAGACAGGTTGATCCACTGATAAATTGTTCTGTCAGGAAAGGACTCATTCTATTTTTAACAACAACAACAACAACAAAGTTGGAAGGGACCTTGGAGGTCATCTAGTCCAACTCTCTGCTCAGGCAGGAAACCCTATACCATTTCAGACAAATGGCTGTCTTCTTAAAAACTTCCAGTGTTGGAGTATTCACTGCTTTTAGAGGCAGCTTGTTCCACTGGTTGTTTTCATGGTTCCAATATTACATTAACAACAACAACAACAACAACAACAACAACAATAATAATAATAATAATAATAATAATAATAATAATAATAATAATAATAATAATAATTTGGAAGGGACCTTGGAGGTCATCTAGTCCAACCCCTTGCTCAGGCAGGAAACCCTATACCATTTCAGGCAAATGGCTGTCCAGTCTCTTCTTAAAAACTTCCAGTGTTGGAGCATTCACCACCTCTGGAGGCAGGTTGTTTCACTGGTTAATTGTTCTAACTGTCAGGAAGTTTCTCCTTAGTTCTAGGTTGCTTCTCTCCTTGACTAGTTTCCATCTGTTGCTTCTTGTCCTGCTTTCAGGTGCTTTGGAGAATAGCTTGACTCCCTCTTCTTTGTGGCAGCCCCTGAGATACTGGAAGACTGCTATCATGTCACCCCTCACCCTTCTCTTCGTTAAACTACACATACCTAATTCCAGCAACCGTTCCCTATATGTTTTAGCCTCCAGTCCCCCAATCATCTTTGTTGCTCTTCTCTGTACCCTTTCTAGAGTCTCGACATCTTTTTTACATCGTGGTGACCAAAACTGGATGCAGTATTCCAGGTGTGGCCTTACCAAAGCATTGTAAAGTGGCATTAGTACTTCACTTGATCTTGATTCTATCCCTCTGTTAATGCAGCCTAGCACTGTGTTGGCTTTTTTGGCAGCTGCAGCACACTGCTGGCTCATACTGAAGTGATTGTCTACTAGGACTCCGAGTTCCCTCTCACAGTTACTGCTATTGAGCAAGGTACCCACTTATACTATACCTGTGCATTTGATTTTTCCTGCCTAAATGTAGAACCTTACTTTTTTCACCACTGAATTTCATTTTGTTACATAGCGCCCAATGTTCAAGTCTGTCCAGATCCTCCTGTATTTTAAGCCTATCTTCTGGAGTATTGGCTATTCCTGCCAGCTTGGTGTTGTCTGCAAATTTGATGAGTTCCCCATCTATCCCCTCATCCAAATCATTAATGAAGATATTGAAGAGCACTGGGCCCAGAACAGAGCCCTGGGGCACCCCACTACACACTTCCTTCCATGTAGATGCGGTTCCATTGAGGACCACACGCTGAGTACGGCCTGTCAGCCAGCTACGAATCCATCTGGTGGTAATGCTATCTAACCCACATTTTTCTATCTTATCATGTAGTAGGTTGTGATCTACTTTATCAAATGCCTTGCTGAAGTCCAAGTAAATTATATCTACAGCATTCCTCTGGTCCACTAATTGTGTCACTTGGTCAAAGAATGTAATAAGATTTGTCTGGCATGATCTGTTTTTGACAAACCCATGTTGAAATGTGCAGGTTATTACGTATAAAATTCTCCTCCTCTATGCATGATAGAGATTTTATATGACATGCAACTTCTGGCAAGCAATTTCTCCCACTACAATGTGTTCTCATGACTACCAATATATGCATTTTAAAACATCAGTTCCACTTATACTTTTGAACTGGTGACTCCGTTGCAACATTTAGAAAAGTAAAAAGTGAGCACATTTCTTGGCTAGCCTATTTGAAGTCTGTTCTAATCTGGCTGGAAGCATTTTTGTGACAATTCTGGAAGTTTTCCAAGCTAAGTTTGGAACAGTTCCAATCCAAAATGCTCAAAATAATATCTGAATCCTTCCACCACAGTCAAAACTTTCCAAACGCTTAAGAGTACTTTGCATGCAACCTGCCTTGCACATCTGTACTATGCATTTTTTTAAAAAAACATTTTGAACCCACTTTTAGGAGGCAAATTCATAGCAGGACCTGTACAGGTCGTCCTTGACGTACGACCACAATTGAGCCCAAAATTTCTGTTGCTAAGCAGGACAGTTTTTAAGTGAATTTTGCCTCATTTTCTTGTCACAGTTAAGTGAATCACTGCAGTTGTTAAATCAGTGACACGGTTGTTAAGTGAATCTGGCTTCCCCCATTGACTTTGCTTGTCAGAAGCTCGCAAAAGGGGATCGCGTGACACACACCCCCGGGACACCACAACCATGATAAATATGTGCCAGTTGCCAAGCGTCTGAATTTTGATTGTGTGACTATGAGGCTACAGTAACAGTTGTAAGTGTAAAAAATGGTCATACGTTTTGGTCACCACGATGTAAAAAAGATGTTGAGACTCTAGAAAGAGTCCAGAGAAGAGCAACAAAGAGGATCAGGGGACTAGAGGCTAAAACATATAAGGAATGGTTGCTGGAATTGGGAATGTCCACTTTAATGAAGAGAAGGACGAGGGGGGGACAGGATAGCAGTCTTCCAATATCTCAGGGGCTGCCCCAAAGAAGAGGGAGTCAAGCTATTCTCCAAAGCACCTGAAGGCAGGACAAGAAACAATGGATGGAAAGTAATCAAGGAGAGAAGCAACCTAGAACTAAGGAGAAATTTCCTGAAAGTTAGAGCAATTAACCAGTGGAACTACCTGCCTCCAGAAGCGGTGAATGCTCCAACACTGGAAGTTTTTAAGAAGAGAACGGACAGCCATTTGTCTGAAATGGTATGGGATTTCCTGCCTGAGCAGGGAGTTGGACTAGATGACCTCCAAGGTCCCTTCCAACTTGATGATGATGATTGGAAGAGTTAGCGGTAAAAGGAAGCCTGGCCTTCAAACTACACAGTGGCCAAACACCATCAAAGCTGACATCAGTAGGGGGTTGGACTAGATGACCTCCAAGGTCCCTTCCAACTTTACTACTACTACTACTACTACTTTTTTCAATGCCATTGTACCTTCGAACGGTTACTAAACACACTGTTGTAACTCAAGGATTATCTGTGGCAGTTTGTTTTTTATCCAAAGCAATACTCACGCTAAGTTTTGGACGGGCTAACCTAAGGTCCATTCCTTCATCAAGCTGCCTCAGTTTCTCAGCTGGGTCCAAAGCTTCTACAAGGTCCAGTTCTGCACCTTCAAAGCCCAGGCCTTTTCGTTTCAGGGTCTGCAGCCATTCCAAAACATTAATAATACAGATGTAAAAATCAAACAAATAGAATGCTGTTAAATAAAGCCAATCCGAACTGCAATTGAGTCACATGACCAATTTTTTGTTTGGCTTATACAGATAATCTTCAATTTACGACCGTAATTGGACCTGGAATTACAGTTGTAACTCACGGTGGTCATTAAGTGGGTCACCTTGTGACTACACCCGATTTTATGATCTTTTATGCGGCGGTCATTAAGCAAATACCGTGGTTGTTAAATAAATGCTGCAGTCATGACGCTATGACTGCCTATATTCCCCAATGGATAGAAAGCGCTATTCAAGCTTTACAAAATTCATTTCAATAGAAAAACAGAGTTGGGAGGGACCTTGGAGGTCTTCTAGTCCAACCCCCTGCTCAGGCAGGAAATCCTATACCAGGGGTAGGCAACCTTGGCTCTTTTATGACTCGTGGACTTCAACTCCCAGAATTCCTGAGAATATTTTTAGCTCAGGGCTGGGCTGTGGGGCCCTCGATGCTCTCTAAGCTTGGCTGTTACTACTTATTTGTCAGGGATGATGTTACCTAGTTGGGTTAACAAAACGTCTGCAAGAAAACAACTAAGCTGGTTTCTGATATTCCAAAATCCGAAGAGCAGTTTGAGGGAGTTGAATTTTAGTGTCTGTGGAGATTCTCAGTCATCCAGGTCACGGTTGTCCCATAGGTTCTTTTCAAAGTGCACACTTCAAACCCCAACGCAACATACGTGCGCACTTCAAACCCAAGAATACACTAGGACAGCAGCTTGTCCACCCCAAGGATAAGACACTCAGACACAGAGCAATGTGGTATATGCAGTACAATGCAGTGAGCCACGTGCAGATCTATACGTTGGGGGAACAAAACAACCGCTTCACAAATGCATGGCACAACATGGGAGAACAAACCCATCAGGACAAGAGTCAGCAGTCCATCTGCATTTAAAAGACAAAAGGCCACTCTTTCGAAGACGGCAAAGTCCACATTTTGGACTGAGGGGATGGCTGGTTTGAAAGAGGGGTCAAAGAGGCCATCTGTGTCAAAACTGAACAGCCCTCTCTCAACAGAGGGGGAAGGATATGACAGTCTACAACACAGTCCTTTCAGCAGTTCCAAGAAGGCTCCACACCCGTTTGCACTACTCAGGTGACCCTGACGACACAGATAAGCCTCCAAGTGGCCTCAATGACTGTCTAAAACAGAGGTCTCCAACCTTTTGGGCACCAGGGACCGGTTCCATGGAGAAAGGTTTTTCCGCAGACCGGTGAGTGCGTGGTTTTGTGTGCTGCCTGCATCTCGCGGATGGGGCTTTGCTCGTTTGTGCAGACTGGTTGCTGGCATGCCGTGGCCTGGTACCGGTCCACGGACTGGGGGTTGGGGACCCCTGCTCTAAAAGAATGCAAATGACCAGCTGTCTGCGAGGAGTATAAATCCTTCCAATCCCCACCATCCAGACGGAGCTGAAGAAGCTTCTTGGATGAGAAGCGAAACAACCAAACAAGGAAGTCCCGTTGCCACTGAAAAAGCACCTTTGAATTTTAGGAGCCTTCCCACGTTTTACCTCCAGAATATCCGAGTTGGTTCGGCTCTCGTGGGGTTCACTGTACTCCGTGTACTTCAAGAGAACCTTGTCCATGTCCGTGCTGGCATACTGGAAGAGCCGGTTGGTGCTGTTGAAAATGATCAGGGCGATCTCACAGTCACACAGTACGCTGAGCTCGTAGGCCTTTTTCATCAACCCAAACTTCCTCTTGGTGAAGGTGACCTAACACAGGGCAGGAGAAACAAAACACAGCTAGTCCTTGACTCACAAGCACAGTCGAGCCCAATCTGTTGCTAAGTGAGACATTTGTCAAGGGCCCCCATTTTGCGACCCTTCTCGCCACAGCTGTTAAGTGAATCACTGCAGTTGTTAAGTTAGTCACACGGCTGTGAGGGAAATCTGGCTTCCCCCTTGACTTTGCTTGGCAGAAGGTCGCAAAAAGGGTTCACGTGACACCCCCCCCCCCCGGGACACTGCGACCGTCATAAACGTGAATCAGCGGCCGAGCCTCTCAATTTTGATCACATGACCATGGGGACGCCGCAACAGCCAGTAAGTGTGGAAAACAATCATAACCATCACTTGTTGTAACTTTGAATGGTCACTAAGTGAACTGTTGTAAGTCAAGGTCTACCTGTAAGAAATGGGGCAGATTTGGCCAGGAATTTAAAGCCTACAGAATCATCTGGCACTCAGTTTCTGTCAACACAAAGGCGTTACTCCAGGGCTCTTCAAACTTGGCCCTTTTATGACTTGTGGACTTTAACTCCCAGAATCCCTCAGCCAGGCACACGTGCCTGACTGAGGAATTCTGGGATTTGAAGTCCACAAGTCGTAAAAGGGCCAAGTTTGAAGACCCCTGCATGACTCCCTCCTTAAGCCCCCATAATGCTTTTCTCGCTCTTCCTTTGCTTCAAAACGTTTTGGGCCTGCATTTCTCAACCGTGCAGCTACGCTGGGCAAACCGATGGTTGTTGACTCTGGTTCGCGAGTTAACTCCCAAAGACAAATGACTTTGAGAACTGAAAAGGGTGTAGACTGAGGTACGTCTCATTTTATCCCCAAACAATCCTGTGAGAAGCCTGGATTAAGAAAAGAAAAAAAGGATTACCCAAAGTCACTTAATAATGTTTCTGGCTAAGTGGGTGGAGAGCACGGTCCCTTTAACAAGTGTAATGAGTCAGCAAGTTTTTAAATCTTTTCCTCTCTCATAAGCTCCTTCTTTTTTATTTTTCCTCTCTTTTTCCTTTTCTCCTTTCCTCTTTTTCTTTCTTTCTTCCTTCCCTTCCCTTCTTTTCCTCCTCCCTTCCCTTCTCTTCCTTCCTTCCCCTTTTCTCTTCTTCTTCCTTCCTTCCTTCCTGGCTTCCTCCCTCCCTCCCTCCCTCCCTTCCTTCCTTCCTTCCTTCCTTCCTTCCTTACTTCCTTCCTTCCTTCCTTCCTTCCAGATAGTCCTCAACTTACAGCCCTATGACTTTTAAAATGGCTCCTTCAATTTAAACAGTCTCTCCAGGTTGGCTAGAGATGATGGGAGCTGTAGTCCATAGCAGAAAAATCTGGTCACAGGTCCATCTGATTGCTAGTCCACTTCTGCTTTAGAGGCACTTACCTGCCGGTTCCGTTGGTCCAAGATTCGGCTAATCTGTATCTTTTTTCGGCCCATTGCAGTCCAGGGGATGAAAGAGCTTTGATAAGATGAAAAAAAAGGGATGTTATTTGTATATTCAGGAGTTTTTAGACTGGCAAAACCATATTTGAAGTGAGAGTTGAATCTAATTCCAAACCAGCTTAATCATCACAGCTCCTACTCTGTGAATCTGGAGATTTTTTAGTTTTTATGGAAATCTAAGGGATATTTTTAGCTGTTGCATGAACTACTGATCCTACAAGGGGGAGAAAGGAGTCACGTAGCAAGCAAATCCATTTCAAATCACTTTAAAACCATGATGGCAAAGTTAGTCTGTAACCTGGGATTATTCCAACTCTGGAGTAATTAACCTTCCCATTCTGACCTGCTGCCCACAATAAGCCTCAGAATCAGCAACAGTCAGTTTTTCCACTTCCCTGCCATTATTATGACATGATTTCAGTGTGCTGCGTAAGCGAGGACATAAAGAAACTTTTTAAAAGGACTGTAATGTATTGGGTTTTGTCTTACTAAAGAGTATCATGTGGGGTTAATTGCTGGAATGTTGTTTAAGCAGGGAAGCTGGGCTCCCAGCTCCTCAGACAACCCGTCTCCAGCGCAGCCATTGGCTGTTTCTAGGGTGGCAATAGGTTGCTTTAAACCTATTGGCCACCACCTAGAGGCCAGGGTATAAATAGCTGCATTCGCAGCCCTGTTCCTCAGTACAGTTCCTGTAAGCAAATAAAGAATGATTCTTGCTGAACGCCTTGTCTTGTCAATCAAGCAACAAACCCTGTATATAACAAGGACTACCTTAGAAAGCTGGCCATTGGCATGTATTTGTAACAGCTGCCCTCAGGGTCACGTTGATCACCACTTGTAACCTTCCCAGCTGGGGGAGGCCGGGATTCGCTTAACAACTGCATGATTCACTTAACAACTGCTATAATTCATTGAACAACTGTGCCAAACAAGGTCGTGAAATGGGGCGAAACTCACTTGAACAGCTGCCTGTCATTGTTTAGCAATGGAAATTTTGGGTACAATTGTGGTCAACCGTCAAGGACTATCTGTACACTATAAATATTATTATACAGGCAGTTCTCGACTTACAACAGTTTATTTAGAGATCCTTCAAAGTGACAACAGCACTGGAAAAAGTGACTTGTTTTTCACACGACCATTGCAGCATTCCCCAGGATCACATGATCAAAACCACTTGCCTGGCAAGTGGTTCATATTTACGACGGCTGCAGTGATCAGAATTTGGACGCTTGGCAACTGGTTCATATTTATGACTGTGTCCCAAGGTCATGGGGTTTCCCTTTTGCAACACTTAACCACCGTTAACAACTGCAGTGATTCACTTAAAAGTACGCTACAAGGAAAGTTGTAAAATGGGGCCAAACTCACTTAGCAAATGTCTCACTTAACAACAGAAATCTTGGGCTCGGTTGTGGACGTAAGACGAGGACTGCCTCCATTACACTTTCAGCGTCTAAGGATCCAGCCGTTAACAGCACGGCGGAGGGTCTGAAAACGGTTATTGCCGGTTTCAAGGAGCTTTCCATTCGCGTTGGTGAATTCCAAGCGCCGGTATTTTTCATTTCCCTGCCCTGCTGTTTGCTCTCTTATCTTCTGCCTCTTAAGCATCTCAGATTATATTTAGCTGATCAGAACTAATTTTAAAGAGATGGAAGGAAACGGTGACCAACTTCCCATGACCCCAGTGCGGAGGGCTTAATGTGTCATCACCCACGCAGGGCACCCAAAGGTGCATTCAAGCAAGATGTTTGTCCGAGGACTGTGATGGGAAGGGGAAATTGAAAAAAAAAATCCCATGGGGAAGCCCCTTTCCTCCCCCCTCACCCCTCCCCGCCTGTTTCCATACAGAAAACATTTTTTTTGCAAAAGGCAACCATCTCAGTTCTTTAGAACCAGTGACAGCGATTTACGGACAGGGCATCGGCTGGATTAGAGACTGGCAGTAATGGCCAACAATTTCATGCTGGTACAGTTTTCCGCCGCCTCAAAGAAAAAGCTGCATATCTGTTTGTGTCTCTCTTTTAAAAATAAAAAATAAAAAATGCACTTCCCCCCCCCAATGTCTTGTTTATTTATGTTTTTTGTTGTTTTAGTTAAAAAAAAATCTCTTTTTTTCTTTTGGAGTTTTGTATTTTACCTTTTTGAATAAATATAAAAAGTTAACAGCAAAAAAGAACTATGAGCAGTCCTCGGATTGCAACAAAACCCTCTCAAAATCTCATCTCAAGTCTAAACAGATCTCCACGGAAATATTTGGCTGATTAGAGCCAGAAAAAAAGATTTATTTAATTATTTAATTCATTAATTAATGTGCCGCCCATCTCAATATTCAAAGATGTTGGGGTTGCATCAATCATTTGCTTAAAAGAAATCTCACCTCTTCAGTGAAATGAAACAAAATGAAGTCAATAAAATAAAATAAAATAATAAAATAAAATAAAATAAATAAAATAATAAAATAAAATAAAATAAAATAAATAAAATAATAAAATAAAATAAAATAAATAAAATAAAATAAAATAATAAAATAAAATCTTAGACTGTCTCACTAGCAATTTTAAAACACAATCCTCCAATTATTAAACAGCAAAACAATACAGGTAGTCCTCGACTTACAGTTCATTCAGTGTCTATTTGAAGTTACGACGGCACTGGAAAAAGAGACATGACCGTTTTTCACACTTACGACCGTTGCAGCATCCCCATGATCAAAATTCAGATGCTTGGCAACCGGTTCAGATTTTTGATGGCTGCCTTGTCCTGGGATCACATAATCACATTTTGCGACCTTCTGATAAGCAAAGCCAATGGGGAAGCCAGATTCACTTAACAATTGTGTTACTAACTTAACGGCAATGGTTCACTTAACAGTTGTGGCAAGAAAGGTGGGGCAAAATTCACTTAACACATCTCACTTAACAACAGTCAAGGATTACCTGTATTTGCTACACTTAGCTTTAGCTATAATGAGTTGTTAAAACAAATGTTAAACAATGTCCAGACGGCAAAAAGAAAAAGTTGTAAAACACTTCACCTCAAATATCAGAAAAAGGCCCTCGGTTGCTTTTTAATTTTTCTGGCATCTTCTTTAAGGAAACTGAAATAAACTTTGGGTATCTCCACTGCTTTAAACGGAATTACAGAATTACACCTTGGCAGGCCAGCGTTCTAAGCTTGGAAACCTGGACTGATTAGGGTTTAATTAGGTTTGTTTTTAAGGGGGAGTTTTAATGTTATTAATTTATTTATTAAATCATTATCCCACCTTTATTACTTTGTATGTCACTCAAGGCTGTGAATATACATAATACAGGTAATCCTGAGGGCCTGGAAATGAAAAAGGACACATTGCATACATGGTTTTGGAAGGAGATCTGAGAAACCTCTATTTTTTAAGAAAGAAATCCTTGTGATAAGCCTACTTTATAAGAATTATGCTACAATTTTGTTGTTTCTTTTCTTTTTAATATGGCTTTCTTTCTTTCTCTCTCTCTCTCTCTCTCTCTCTCTCTCGTAATATATAAACAAGCACAAAAGAGAACACGAGACAAGGATAAAGCAAAATAATGCAACTAAATAAACCAGGTATTTAAAAGCATCCTGGAGACTACGGCCTTCTAAAATATAAATTATTATGAGAAACTGAATGAAAATGTCACTTTAGAGGGCTTAAGAATCACTACCAAACATAAACTAAAAATATTTAACAATGACCGTGCACAACACTATGCAAACCACTGAATAGAACTGAGCACTATAGTTACGTTCAGTCTTAATTACTAAGAATCGATTCTGAGTTAGCAATCTTATAAAATGGAAATACACGTTGCAATTTTCAAGTGTTTCTCTAGAGCGGTGCTTCTCATCCTTGGCAGCCTTCAGTTGTGTGGACTTCACACGCTGAAGCTGAAGCCCATACCTCTGAAAATGAGCGACACTGCCCAACATGACCAGAACTGCGCTGCAAAAGCTGACCAGCAGATGGCAGCAAAAAGATAAGGAAAATCCTATCTTTCTGCTTCCATCTAGTGGTTGTCTACCTTTTTGCAGCTTATGTCTCGTGGTCCTAGTTTCTCCCTAAAATGAAGAGTCCGGGTGTCCTTTTTCAGCAATCCAGATCAGCAAAACGGAACCTGAGAACCACATGCATCCCTGAGGCCACAAATCACCCATTCTTGCCCCAAACAAAAGCCACACACCTACACACTTCAGCGTCCAGAAAAGAAGGAAGGAGTGTCAGCTGTTCTGCTTTTAAGCCAAGGCAGTCTGAAAACAGAGGAAGAGGGCAAGGAGTGTCTATATCAAAATATTTCAAAAAGCTAAGGAATAAACCAAACTTAAGGTATCAAAAAGGTGAGCCTCGGTTTGCTGTCGCTTAGCAGGCAATTTTAAGAATACACCTTTAGCTCCATTCTGTACCTGGCTGCCCACCAGAAAGACAGTGCTGGGTAGAGACCTGATTGGTTGGCAAAGCTTATGTAAAAAGATCTACAGGTTTCATCAGCCAAGTCTTCCCTAGAAAGCTCATTAAGGAAACCGGAAAGCTGCGTCGATTTCTCATCTGCAAGGGCTAATTATGGAATAAAAATTAATATTATAGATGTTAATGGATCCAGCATCCCAGCTCCAAACAAGGAGCACGCCGTGTTTTCTCAGCTACAGAGTTTGGCTTTCAGACAATTTTTATAAGAGATGTAAAACAATTAGGTTTCCAATCTTTTTGATGCTAAGAGAGAGAGCTGTGCAATCTGAATCAAGACTGGCTTCGGGATCCTTTGGAAAGCTTAACTTCCTCCAAATTTTTACTCCACTTTGGAACTGGAGGTTCTTATGCTCGGTGAGGCTGATTTTGCATGGCGAGAGCCTCAATATTCCTATTAAAATCATTCTTAAAAGGTAAAGGTAAAGGTTCCCCCGCACATGCGTGCTAGTCGTTTCTGACTCTAGGGGCCGGTGCTCATCTCCGTTTCAAAGCCGAAGAGCCAGAGTTTGTCCGAGGACGTCTCCGTGGTCATGTGGCCGGCATGACTAGACGCCAAAGGCGCACGGAACGCTGTTACCTTCCCACCGTAGTGGTCCCTATTTTTCTACTTGCATTTTTACGTGCTTTAGAACTGCTAGGTTGGCAGAAGCTGGGACGAGTAACAGGCGCTCACTCTGTTACGCGGCACTCGGGATTCATTCATACTTGCCCCCAAATATCCTGTGTGTACATACAATACATTGCGTATCCCTCCTTGTTGGTGTAATATTTGCAATCACAACCGAGACCAGAATTTCCCTTGCTAAGCAAGGTGGCTAAGCAAGCCACACCCCATATTTACGACCTTTTCTTTGCCACAGTTGTTAAGTGAATCATGCAGTCATTAAACTAATACAGCTTCCCCCAATCGCTTTGCTTGGTGGGAGCCAGTTGGGAAGGTTGCAAATGGCTATCACCTGACCCCGGGGTGCATGCAGTTGTCACAAATGCATTCCAGTTGCCAACCACATCAATTTAGATCACATAACTGTGGGGATGCTGTGACGTTAAATGTGAGAAATGGTTGTAAGCAGGGGTGGGATTCAGCCGGATCGCACCACTTCGGCAGAACCGGTAGCTAATTTTTCGTTGCCCAGGCCCAGAACAGACTTCTGGAAGTGGCATCCACACAGAGAACCGGTTGTTCACATGTTTGAATCCCACCACTGGTTGGAAGCCTCTCTTTTCAGTGCTGTTCCAACTTTGAATCCTCACTAAATGCATGGTTGTAAGTCAAGGACTACCTGTACGATATGTTGGCTTGCAAGACTTTCTCTTGATTAGAGACCCTCACTTGCTGTCTTCTGAGCTTTTTGGATTCGTGCTGGAGGCCATCTTCAGGGGACCTCTCTCTAGCAGTGTGTGTGTGCGGTGTTCTCTATGTGGTATTTACAAACACAATAAATTCCACACACAAACCAGCACATTCTCTGCTAGACAGAAAAGTTCCCTTGAGGATGGTCTCCAGCACGAGTCGAAAGCTCAGAAGACAAAATCTTTGGTCCCCGTGACTGACCCAGATTGGATCCTGCAACTTCAACCTGGGACACGTATATTCGCCTTCATTCGTTGCCTAGTATATAGTGTCAGCTTTGGGGTAAAACTGAACTTCAGCTGTGCTTCTGGCACACTCATCAAAATGCACCCGGGACTAATAGTGTCCTTATTATTAAGCAGGGTTATCCTCACGATTAAGAGTAGCCAACCTAGTCTCTCTTTGAGGAAGATGAGAGGTTTAAAAAAAATGTAAAAAAATAGATAAGTAAAAATCAATAGTCCAACATTTTGCAGACTGCGTTCTGCAGAATCCTAGCGTTCCACATCCTTGGATAGCAAAGATGGCCAACAAGAAAGTACTGGAGCTCATAACACCAGACATGTCAGTGAGAAGGCAAAAATTACTTATTTTGGCCATGTCATACGGGGGAATTCACCGGAGAAAGCAATTGTATTTGGAAGAGTTAGCGGTAAAAAGGGGACGAGGATGCCAAAGAATGCATTGGCTGGATGCTATCAAAGCTGACACCAGCCAGAATACAGAAAAACTCAAAAAAGTAATACAAGATTGGAACAGGTGGAGCAACCTGGCCCATAAAATCACCAAGAGTCGGACACGGCTGAATGGATAACACCATCATCAACGTTCCACAAAATGAGGTTAAGGCTAAGGGGAAAAAACATTCATGCAAGCACAGACAATTTTCTGCCTCTTGAGCTTCGGCTTCCTCATCAAGGAAACTGGCTAATTCTTCTTTCCGACTAGAAGCCTTTTTTTCTCTCTCTCTTCTTTTTACGGCTCCTTAATGCCTTTATTCAGGGTGGAATCAGAGCAACTGAATGGAGCTGAGCATTTACTGGCTGGATGCCCTTCCTGATGCCTACGTCGAGTTCACAGCAGATATTTTTTTTCTGTGCGCCCTAGCAGAGAAACATCTGCCGCTACTCTCAACCTTCCGAGTGGTTTTTCTTCAGATCATATGAATCTTTTCACCTTTCAGCTAGAAGCCTTGAAGCTTTGCAAACCCTTGGGCTAGGCCAGTGATGGCGAACCTTTTAGAGACTGCCAAACTGCAACCCGAAACCCACTTATGTATTGTTGGGTGCTGGGGGGGCGTGGCCCATTCAGTGGGTGTGGCCAATTGGGTGGGCGTGGCTGCAGTGGTAACGGCAGACTGGGTGGGAATTAAAAAGTTCAATCAGTCAGTTCCAACTTGGTGAGATCTTTTTTTTTTCCCCGCGAGAAGTTGAAATTGATTGATTGATTGGACCTTTTTTTTTTTGCACACGGCAGCAGAGGCCTAAAGCGAAAAGGTTTTATAAAACCCAGCTGAAGGACTGGGGCAACAGCGTGCAGGACCACAGAGAGGGCTCTGTGTGCCACCTGTGGCACACGTGCCATAGGTTCGCCACCACAGGGCTAGGCCTTGCTTGATAATCCTCTGGTGGGCTTTGCATTTTACAAGTGACATAAAAACCCTGGAGCGGGTTCAGCAGAGAGCTACCAGGATGAAAACGGCTTTGGGAATGAACGAATAAATGAATGGCTGTATTCAGCCGGCAAAAGGGAAGACAGAACAAGAATGACAGAGTTGGAAGGAACCTTGGAAGTCTTCTATTCCAGTGGTGTCCAATCTTTTTGGCTCCACAGCAGCGGCATGGGGGAGGGGGTGGTTTCCTGCGCGCAACCTAATCTCACACATGCGCAAATAAAGTTTCACTTTCGCTTGAACAACCCAGTTCCCAACAGGTCGTGAACCGGTCCCGGTCCATGCAACAGGGGTTGGGGACCCCTGCTCTAGTCCAACTCCCTCCTCAACCAGGAGACCCTATACCAGGGGTAGGCAACCTTGGCTCTTTTATGACTCATGGACTTCAACTCCCAGAATTCCTGAGTCAGCATAGCTGACTCAGGAATTCTGGGAGTTGAAGTCCATGAGTCATAAAAGAGCCAAGGTTGCCTACCCCTGCCCTATACTATACTACTCTAGACAAATGGTTGCCTTTTTTAAAAAAAAAATCTCCAGTGTTGGAGCACCCACAACTTCTGGAAGTAAGCTGTTCTACTGATGAATTATTCTCACTGACAGAAAACTTCTTAATTCTAGGTTGGATCTCTCTTTGAAAAGTTCCCATTCCTCACTTCTCATCTTGCCCTCAGGAGCTTTTGAGAATAGGTTGACCCTCTTCCTCTCTCTAACAGCCCTTCAAATATTGGAAGACCCCTATCCTATCGCCCGTAGTTCTCCTCTTCCATTAGACTAGATGATCCTAGTTCCTGCACTCATTCATTGTAAACACCTAAAAAGCAGTTGCAAAAGAGGACAATTTGTTCTCTATTAAAATCAAAAGCAAGATCATGAAGAGCAACAAAGATGATTAAGGGACTAACGGTTGCTGGAATTGGGTATGTCTAGTTTGATGAAGAGAAGGACGAGGGGTGACAGGATAGCAGTCTTCCAATATCTCAGGGGTTGCCATAAAGAAGAGGGAGTCAAGCTATTCTCCAAAGCACCTGAAGGCAGGAGAAGCAGCAACAGATGGAAACTAACCAAAGAGAGAAGCAACCTAGAACTAAGGAGAAATTCCCTGACAGTGAAAACAATTAATCAGTGGAGCAACCTGCCTCCAGAAGCCATGAATGCTCCAACAATGGAAGTTTTTAAGAAGAGACTGGACAGCCATTTGTCTGAAATGGTATAGGGTTTCCTGCCTAAGCAGGGGTTTGGACTAGAACAGACATGTCAAACACAAGGCCCGGGGGCCAGATCCGGCCCACAAAGTGGTTTCATGTGGCCCGCAAAGCCATCCTGGAAACAGTGAGGGAACGCCCCCCCCCCTGCCTTGGCCTGGCCCAGAGACCCTCCTCCTGCCAGAGACCCTCAGATCTGTCCCACTCTTGCCCAGGCCCCCATAGGCACCCTTGATGCAAATGATGTAGAGCTGGCCACGCCCACCCAGTAGGCCATACGTACTCCAGCCACGCCCACCCAGTAGGCCACGCCCACCCTGGCCATACCCACCTGGCCCCCCTGAGGGCAACCGCAATGTTGATGCGGCCCTCAATGAAATTGAGTTTGACACCCCTGGACTAGAAGACCTCCAAGGTCCCTTCCAACTTTATCATCATCATATTATTATGATTATGATTATGATTACGACTTTGGTTGAAATTGAAAGAAAGGGGAGGCAGGCTAAATAATAGGGAAGTACAGCTAGTCTTTGAGTTATGACCATTCATTTAACGACCATTCAAAGTTACAATGGCACTGGGAAAAATTGGCTCATGATTGGTCCTTACATTTACGACTATAAGAGATGACCAGGCTGAGCCTGAGGGAGGGGTCAGGCATGTCATGAGTCCCTTCTCAAGAGATCTAAGTCCAGCCCACCTTGAATTCCACTAATTCTTACCTATTGCCAATTTCCTTGACTGTTAGTTCAGATTCTCGTAGAGAGTTTAAGTGTGCAATAAATCTTTATATTCATTTGTACTGCCTAGGTTTCCTGATTTCTTGCACCTGATCATGACCGTCGCAGAGCCCTTGTGGGCATGTGATCAAAATTCAGGCACTTGGCAACCAGCAGTTATACAAGGATGCAGCATCCAGGGGTCAAGTGAGCACCACATGCAATCTCCCCAAGGATTCCAACAAGCAAAGTCAATAACAAAACAATAGGGTTGGAAGGGGCCTTAGAGGTCTTCTAGTCCAACCCCCTGCTCAAGCAGGCAACCCTATACTATTTTTTTAATTCCATTTATATCCCGCCCTTTTCCGAAGACTCAGGGCGGCTTTCAAGCTTAGCAATAGCCTTCATTCTATGTATATGCCTGCTTATTAGGGCTTTCACACACACCCTAAGCGGCATCATTACAAAGTCAGCTTAATTGCCCACAACAATCTGGGTCCTCATTTTACCTACCTCGGAAGGATGGAAGGCTGAGTCAACCTTGAGCCTGGTGGGATGCGAACCTGCACTAATTGCAGGCAGCTGGTGTTACTTAAGGAGGCATTAGCCCACTGCTCCACCAAGGCTCTTTCAGATTGGTATCCAATCTCTTCTTGAAAACCTCCAGTGTTGGGACTGCCCACAACTTCTGGACGCAATGGGGGAAGTTGGATTTGCTGAACAACCAATGACCGCATCAACAAGGTCGGAAAATTGGCTGTGACTCATTTAACAACCATACTGCTTAGTGATGGAAGTTCCAGTCCCAACTGTGGTCATAAGTTGAAGGCTACTTGTAGTGGAATAATATGACATTGGGGAACTCCTGCTTTGGAGACAGTCAATCAGGGGCTGGATTCCCACTCCTCATCATGGACCTGATCAGTTCTGGGAAAGACTAACGACAACCACAGCAGCAACATTTACTCAAGCATAACCCATGTTCTATCACTAAAGCGGTAAAGCATTACAGCTCTATCAGTCCTGGAAATTTTATTTTATTTTTTTGAAAATAGCAGAATCTGTGGCCTTTTGAAAAAAGTTTGAAAACCCCTGATTTAGTTGACACCTTTTCTAACTTCCTAAAAAGAATGTGAAAGCCCCAGTTGACAAAAGCGGCAACGGGCAGAAGAGTGTCTCTATGGGACCAGTTGGTGACAACCATGACACTGAGAAAAAAGGGAAAGGGGTCTCCAAACTTGGCAACTTAAAAACCCGTGGACTTCAACTCCCAGAATTCCTCGGCCAGCCTTGTTGCTGGGGTTGTTAAGTTGAAGTCCATAAGTACAACAGAATAACAGAGTTGGAAGGGCCCTTGGAGGTCTTCTAGTCCAATCCCCTGCTCAACCAGGAAATCCTGTACCATTTCAGATAGATGGTTGTCCAATTCCTCCAGAGTTGGAGCACCCACAATTCCTGGAGGCAGGTTGTTCCACTGATTAATTGGAAAAGGAAATTTCTCCTTAGTACTTGGTTGCTTCTCTTCTTGATTAATTTCCATCTGTTGCTTCTTGTCCTGCCTTCAGGTGCTTTGGAGAATAGCTTGACTCCCTCTTCTTTCTGGCAGCCCCTTAGACATTGGAATACTCTTATCATATCACCCCTAGTCCTTCTTTTCATTAAACTAGAGATACCCAATTCCAGCAACCGTTCTTTATATGTTTTAGCCTCCAGTCCCCTGATCATCTCTGTTGCTCTTCTCTGCACTCTTTCTAGAGTCTCAACATCATGATGACATCATGATGACAAACCTGGATGCAATATTCCAAATGTGGCCTTACCAAGGCATCATAGAGTGGCATTAACATGATCTTCACATGATCTTCACATGATCTCGATTCTGTTGCTCTGTCTTAAAGCTGCCAAGTTTGAAGGCCCCTGATCTAGAGTTTGAATGAAGATGCTCTAATCTGCTAGCCCGGAGCTGATGAGGATGTGCAAGGAAGTAAGAGGGTGGACTTAATTGTGAATGAAGGGGCTAAAATGTAGGTCAGAATAAATGAAATGATGTCATTTGAGTTGTTATGGGCAAGTAACGTAGGGATCCATGGGGTGGTGATTAATGGCACGTTATGCTTCAATGAATGGTGACAATAGGAGGACCGGATATACATTTTGGGGGATTTTGTGGTACATTCTGAGCAGTCAAATTAATCTACCATAGGTACCACCTGAGGGGCTACAAAAAAAAGAGATGGAACGATTGAGAGAGCCAGGTCTAGTTATATGTACATACAAGTAATCCTCGAGTTACAACCATCCATTTGGAGACCATTCAAAGTTACAACAGCAGTGTAAAAAGTGACATGACCATTTTTCACACTTAACGACCGTTGTAGCATCCCCATGGTCACATGATCAAAATTCAGATGCTTGGCAGCTGGCTTGTATTTATGACGGTTGCAGTGTCCCGGGGTCATGTGATGACCTTTTGTGACCTTCTGACAAGCAAAGTCAATGGGGAAGCTGGATTCACTTAACAACCATGTTACTAACTGAACAACTGCAGTGATTCACTTAACAATGGTGGCAAGAGCTCATCCTCCTTCCCCTGTCCTGACCACTTCCTACAAGGGGACGATTGAGAGCATCCTGTCATACGGCATCACAGTCTGGTTTGGAAGCATCACTGTTTCAGACAGGAAGGCGGTGCAGAGAGTGGTGAGGACGGCAGAAAAGATCATTGGCAGTTCCCTCCATCCAGGACACAGCAGAGAAGCGTTGCTTGAACAGGGTCCGTAAGATTATCTGGGACACTACTCATCTTCTTCACGACCTGTTTTCCTTGTTACCTTCTGGGAGGAGGCTTCGTGGTATCTGTAGCAGAACATCCAGATTCAGTCACAGCTTTGTTCCATAGAGTATTAATCTTGGTGAACTCTCAAGCTTTCTCCTTCCGTTATGTATTCAAGATGAATGGCGATTAATATTTATATGTTACTTATATGTAAGTTTGTAGGTCTATACATATACTGTATATAATATGTTTTTACAGTAAATGTGTGTTATGTATGTGTATACTTTGAGAGCAAGAAATAAGGAAAACTTATCATAGCAGATAAGCAAGACGGGTTCAGCAGAATAAATGGAAATTTTAAAAATTATGAAATGATTTGGATAAAACTACAGGCAGAAATACTGCAGATATTTGAATGGGTATAATAGTAATGAGCATGCAGTTTGCATGATTCAGTTAACAACTGAATTCGCTTAACAAGCATGGCAAAACACGTAAAATTGGGTGCGACTCACTTAATGACCGCTTGCTTAGCAACAGAAAGTTGGTTCTAGTTTTGGAATAAGCAGAATCAACCTTCTAACAGTTTACATATGACAACCATTCGTTCTAAATTGGTAATTTTCATTTAAGACCATGAAATTAATTTCTTTCAGAAGCACCATTTGAATTTGCCTGATGCAAAAAATACTCCTGTTTTTGTACCAGAAGACCTCCATGGTCCCTTGCAACTCTTTTATTCTGTTATTCAACAAAATCGGTAGTTCTGTAAAAGATCTGAATTCGCATTACATACACTCCTCCAAAAATGCTGGGCTAGAATGGGATTTCATTTCCCTTACTGTATATGATTTATGCCGTGGGGGGGGAGGGAACCCTGAAAAACATACCTTAGATCAGTGTAAAGTATCTAATAAAGAGTTCTGAGTTTTGAGCAATCTTCAATCAAGTAAGCAATAAGGGCATTTTTTTCTGTGTTTAAAATGCAAAGTCAGCCCAAGCAAACTTTGCCGCCTTGCACTTGCCAGGAAATAAAGAACCAAGTAGGCATCACAAATACACAGACATACACAAACCACTTGCCCTCTATTTGGAAACCCCAAATTAGTCCTTGGAGAGGTGCCCAGAGGCTTGTATTCCACCATTTTCTCTGGTTTCGTTTGCGTTTCTAAACATTTGATCCTGGGAAAAATAATGTGGAAACAAAAGCCGAAAATAAAGAGCATCAGGTTAAGCCAAGTTCAAAATAGAACAGACAGCAGGAAACTGCCAGTCCGGCTCTGTTGTGACCACAAGAATAGGTAGCCAAGAAGAGGCTCTCCTTGCATTTTACGGCAAAGCAAAAATCTCCTTTCACACAAAGCTCCCCCTAAAACCCAGGATGCAACAAGCGAAGCTAAGCTTGCGTTTCTTTTTCCAAGGATGTGTGTGGACATTTTGAGGGTCTGTGGTTGTGTTTGCTTTGAGGTTGTTGTTTGGTCCAATTTCTGACTTAGTGAAGTTTAATTTAATTTATTTTATTTAATTTATTTAATTTATATACCGCCCTTTCCCGAAGGACTCAGGGCGGTTTACAGGGTATAATTTTAAAACATTAATACAAAAATTAAGACCAATTTAAAAAAGATTAAACTAAGTCCCTGCAACATGTAAAACCCCAGTTAAAACCCAATTAAAACTCAGCCTGAGCCGGAAAGCTCGAAGAGCCAGGTCTTCAGGTCTCGGCGGAATGATCGAAGGTCGGGGGCAGTCCTAAGCTCCACAGGCAGCTGGTTCCAGAGGGCAGGCGCCCCCACAGAGAAGGCCCTCCCCCTGGGTGTCATCCGCCGGCATTCTTTGACCGGCGGCACCCTGAGAAGACCCTCCCTGTGGGAGCGCACAGGACGAAGGGAGCTTGATGCCGGCAAGTTAGGAGGACAATTGTCTTTTGCTTCTTTTTTTTACACACAGGAAGAAGATTTGGGAGCCACCAAAGAGAAGGTCCTTCCTCCATGCCTGGCCTAAGAACATTCCCTCCTTGGTGTTTTCTGAGTTTGGTGGTTTTCCTGCAGACGTTTTATTTACCAAAATTAGGTAACGCCATCAGTGCTAGAAGAGGAGAGGGTTTGCTCTTATTTTTATATACCAGTGACTTGCTCGGCCAGTGTTAGTGGGGGGTGGCTTGGTGGGTCTTGATAAGGCTATTGTTTACTGTTCGCTTGCTTGTCTGCGTAGGTTAATCTGCTCTACTGTGTTCCCCGTAGCTATTTATGTTTGTGAAAGTTGGGCCTTAAAAAAGTAAGACAGAAAGATAATCGATTCGTTTGAGCTGCGATGCTGCAGAAGGCTCCTGCATATTCCATATACAGCAGAAGTGACTAATAATCAAGTACTGGAATGCATAGCACCAGGCACGTCACTAGAAGGCAAAAACTGCATTAAACCGCATCTTAACTTATTTTGACCATGTCATGTGTGGGGGAATTCACTGGAGAAAGCAAGAGTTTTGGTTACCACGATGTAAAAAAGATGTTGAGACTCTAGAAAGAGTACAGAGAAGAGCAACAAAGATGATCAGGAGGCTAAAACATTGATTGGTATTGCTAAGCACATTGATTTGTGCTTTAAATTGTAAGCCGCCCTGAGTCTTCGGAAAAGGGCGGGATAAAAATGGGATTTTTAAAAAAAAAACATACAAGGAACGGTTGCTGGAATTAGGTATGTCTAGTTTAATGAAGAGAAGGATTGGGGTGACAGGATAGCAGTGTTCCAATATCTCAGGGGTTGCCACAAAGAAGAGGGAGTCAAGCTATTCTCCAAAGCACCTAAAAGCAGGACAAGAAGCAATGGATGGAAACTAGTCAAGGAGAGAAGCAACCTGGAACTAAGGAGAAACTTCCTGACAGTTAGAACAATTAACCAGTGGAACAACCTGCCTCCAGAGGTGGTGAATGCTCCAACACTGGAAGTTTTTAAGAAGAGACTGGACAGCCATTTGTCTGAAATGGTATAGGGTTTTCTGCCTGAGCAGGGGGTTGGACTAGATGACCTCCAAGGTCCCTTCCAACTTGATGATGATGATGATGATTGGAAGAGTTAGCGGTAAAAGGAAGCCCGGCCTTCAAACTACACACTGGCCAAACACCATCAAAGCTGACATCAGTCAGAGCACAAAAAAACTCCAAGAAGCAGTTCAAGAACAGAAGATATGGAGAGACACGACCCATAGAGTTGGCAAGGGACAGACACGACTGAATGGATAACACCATCATATTTCTCAGCTCTGGCAGTTCCTTGATAGGGGCATTGTTTACTTGATTGATGGTCTAGTTCAGGGGTAGGCAACCTTGGCTCTTTTATGACTTGTGGACTTCAACTCCCAGAATTCCTGAGCCAGCCATGTTGACTCAGGAATTCTGGGAGTTGAAGTCCACAAGTCATAAAAGAGCCAAGGTTGCCTACCCCTGGTCTAGTTAGTGCTAATGTTGGTGTTAATTGCAAACTACTCTACAGGTAGTCCTCACATAACAGCCCCTAATGTGACCACAATTGGGATTCACTGCCAACTTCTCCACTGACTTACTTCTCCAAAGCCAGCTTTGAACTGCACAAAAGGCGAACTACGTGACAGTGAGATGCTGCGATGGTCATGAGTGCGAGGACCGATCATAAACTTACTTTTTCAGAGCTGTTGTAAGTGAGGACTGCCTGTATTCTCCTTGACAGGAAGGGGATTATACTGGGTATGTTTATCCAAATTGCAAGATGGGAGGCACAATGTCGCAACTAGAGTCCTGCGATCTAAACAGGCCAGGATTCTGATTGTGACATGTACCTTTCAAATTATAGGTTGTTTTTTTTTAAAGAAAAAAATCCCTTTTGGAAAGATGATCAACACACCATGACCCACTGGGTAAATTCTCTGGATATTTAGAGCTACCAATAAAAATAAAAAAAATAAAAAAATAAATTCTGTTCTATTTTGTTGTGGCTGAGACTTAATACAGAACTGCTATTTTAAAGAGGAGTTTTATCCACCAAGTTTTACTTTTCTCTCCGCTAAAATTGTTTTCTCAACTTTTACAAACTTTGAGGATGCAGCCTGTTTGTACCCCAGCCTCTTCTGCACGGAAAAGGATGTTTTGGCTCTGAAAAGATCAGCTTGAGATAAATGTATCCTACAACAGGAATTATAATTGAACATTTGGCAATACGTCACTCCCCTCAAAAAAAGGCTCCTTGTCTATGGTTTCTACACTTCCTATACACTAACCATGTTCTGGGGGGCTGCTGGATAACCACAATTTTCCTATTCCAGGTTCAGGTATGAGAATCAAGCTATGGACATCCAGATTCAAATTTATCTTTGGCTTATTGACTATAACTGGACTTGCTATAGGATAAAATCTGGCTGGCCAATTCATGGCTTTGGGCTGTTGTTGTTGTTAGTTGCGAAGTTGTGTCTGGCCCCTCGTGACCCCATGGACAACGTTCCTCCAGGCCTTCCTGTCCTCTACCATCTTCTGGAGTCCATTTAAACTCACGCCTACTGCTTCAGTGATTCCATCCAGCCACCTCATTCTCTGTCGTCCCCTTCTTCTCTTGCCCTCAACTTTTCCCAGCATTAGGCTGAACCCAGTGAGTCCTTCCTTCTCATTAGGTGGCCAAAGTATTTGAGTTTCAACTTCAGGATATGGCCTTCTAAAGAGCAGTCAGGGTTGATCTCCTCTAGGACTGACTGGTTTGAACGGCTTGCAGTCTAAGGGACTCGCAGGAGTCTTCTCCAGCACCAGTTCAAAGGCCTCAATTCTTTGGTGCTCAGCCTTTCTTATGCTCCAACTTTCACTGCCATACATTGCAACTGGGAAGACCATAGCCTTGACTATACGTACTTTTGTTGGCAGGGTGATGTCTCTGCTTTTTAGTATGCTGTCTAGATTTGCCATAGCTTTCCTCCCCAGGAGGAAGCGTCTTTTAATTTCTTGGCTGCAGTCCCCGTCTGTGGTGATCTTGGAGCCCAGGAAAATAAAATCTGTCACTACCTCCATTTCTTCAATAAACTAGGATTTTGTTAAACTTGCCTTAACTCCAAGTTAATACTTGGCCTTTTGGCACAACACGTTTAATGATATATTCACAAGCTCATTGTCAAGCCAGGTTTAAGATTTTGACTGCAACATTTTCTAAATTTATTCTGTAGCTTTGAATTGGAGGAAATGCCTCTCTCTATAATTTTCCCTGATATTTATATGTTTATTCACTCCTTCACATACACAAGTGTTTCTCGACTTTGGCAACTTGAAGATGTGTGGACTTCAACTCTCAGAATTCTCCAGCCAGCCTTGGGGATTCTGGGAGGTGAAGTCCATAGATCCTCAAGCTGTTATGGCTGAGAAACATACACACGGATCCCTCTTAAGTAGCAACCTACACTGAGCAGAAAAGCATTGTCTGCCTCAATTCTGGCTAATTTCTGGAGTGACAAAGAGTGAAAGTCACAGTTTATTTTAAGGGGGTGCCGCAGTTCCCCATTTGCAGTTCCTGTCACAGGCCCTTCGTGCAAAGCAGACAGGGGAACAAATTTAGACAGGCAGGAAAAATTGAACTCTGCCTTCAAGAAAGAACAAAAGCCCTCTCAAAATCTCATCTCAAGTCTTCCCGAAAATATTTGGCTGATTAGAGCCAGAAAAAGAATTATTTATTTAATTATTTAATTCATTAATTAATATGCCGCCCATCTCAATATTCAAAGATGTTGGGGGTTGCATCAATCATTTGCTTAAAGAAATCCTACCTCTTCAGTGAAATGAAACAAAATGAAGTCAAGAAAATAAAAAATATAAAAATAAAATAAAATAAATAAAATCTTAAGACTGTCTCACTAGCAATTTTAAAACAAAATCCTCCAATTATTAAACAGCAAAACAATACAGGTAGTCCTCAACTTACAATTCATTTGGTGACTGTTCAAAGTTACAATGGCAGTGAAAAAAGCGACTTGTGACCGTTTTTCACACTTACAACCATTGCAGCATCTCCATGGTCACTCAATTAAAATTCAAACACTTGGCAAAACTGACTCATATTAATGAAGGCTGCAATGTCCCGGGGTCTCATAAATTATCTTTTGCGACCTTCTGACCAGCAAAGTCAATGGGGAAGCCAGATTCATTTAACAACCATGTTACTAACTTAACACCTGCAGTGATTCTCTTAGAACTGTAGCAAGACAGATCGTAAAATGGGGCAAAATTCACTTAACGAATGTCTCACTTAGCAACAGAAATCGTGGGCTCCATTGTGGTTGCAAGTGTAGGACTACCTGTATCTCAGACCACCGGTGTTTTTAAAAAAAATAGTAACAGTATTTTGGCTTTAAAAAAAAAACAAAACGTAAAGCCTGAAGTTATATAGCCCAGAAATCCCCAACCTTTTGGGCACCAGGGATCGGTTCCGTGGAGAAAGGTTTTTCCACGGACCGGAGAGTGCGTGGTTTTGTGTGTTGCCTGCATCCCACGGATGGGGCTTTACTTGTTTGTGCGGACCGGTTGCTGGCATGCCACAGCCCGGTACCGGTCCATGGACCGGGGGTTAGGAACCCCTGATATAGCCCAAATCAGTATAGAATTTGCAGTGCAAGGTGCAACAACTGCTGCTTTGTTTCAGTCCGCTAATTCAAGATGTGGTAGTCAAAAATAATAAGGAACAGAGTCTAGCAAACAAGACCAGGGCTGCTGAATAATGGACAGCAACTGTTGCCTTCCTGCCCCATTTCTAAGATTTACTAGAAGGACTCAGTCAGAAATTAAGGTCAGAGCAATTACACTGGTCCCAATTACAGGCTTATAACTACAGTGGGGTCCGGAAATTCTGTTGCTCAGCAAGGCAATTGTTAAGGGAGACATGTCCAATTTTATTACCTTTTTTTGCCACTCCCAAAGGTGCTTTTTTCAAGAGGCAACTGGACTTACTTTGTTTTTCTTTGATGATGTTTTGCTTCTCATCCAAGAAGCTTCTTCAGCTCTGACTGGACGGTGGGGAATGGAAGGATTTATACTCCTTGCAGAGATTCCTTCCATTCCCCGCCATCCCGACAGAGCTGAAGAAGCTTCTTGGATGAAAAGCAAAACGTCTTCAAAGAAAAACAAAAAAAATCCAGTTGCCTCTTGAAAAAGCACCTTTGGGACAACCGTGACCTGAGAATCGCCCCAGACGTTTTTGCCACGATTATGTGCATCACTCCAGTCGTTAAGCAAATCCAGCTTCCCGCATTGGCTTCGTTTGTTGGAAGCAGCCGGGAAGGCTGTAAATGGCAATTATGCGCTCCTGGGATGCTACAGCCATCATAAATACATGCCAGTTGACAAGTGCCCAAATTATGATTGCGTTACTATGGGGATGCTGCAAAGGTGCAAGGACCACTCATCTTTTTTCAGTGCTCTTGTAACTTCAGAAGGTTGCTAAATGAATGGTTGTAAGTCGAGGACTATCTGTAATTCCACCCTTAATAAGGTTGCCTGGCTGTTTAGATCAATGGTACTGAGAATTTTTCCTAAAAGATAACTATCTTAAAATCACCTATATGGCTGCCGAATTCTGTGCCCAAGCCGTAAGACCCAGCATCAGAAGTATAGTATGTGATTTAGTTAATAAATGAGCTTTTGCTGTATTTTCAAATTACATTTGATTGTTTTAACTTTTATGGTCTGGTCTTAGACCATAATAAATGTTACTCTGATATCCTAAAGATTAGATAGGTTTGCAAACAATTAGGTTTATTCCCAGTTGTTCATTCATCTAACTCTGAAGAGGGAGTGGCTATATGTTAAATTTAAATCATAATTATAATACTTGACAGGAGGTTTAAAATGCCAAATCCAGTCTGAACATTTGCTGACTGTACAATCTACCGCAATAATCGTTGTTATACCAATCACAATTGGAGTACTCAGAGTAATACCTAAAGGACTCCCTTGATATCTGGAAATACTGAATTTATTATACCCAAACACCTTAATTTTACAAAAAAACAAACAAACAAACAAAACCCACCCTGCTTGGAAGTAGTTGGAGAAAAAAAACACAGCACTTTGCTTTTATATATAGCTGCAGCAAGACATTTATATGCACCAAGATGGGACTTACAGATTCTCACAATGGAAGAATGGACGGTGAAGTTTAATTGAATTGGCCAAGAAGGCAAAATTAATTACCCTGATGCAAGGAAAAGACTTTGTCTAAATTTGTTTCTCATGGAAACAAATGCTGTATTAATTTTGAGATTAACTTGTTTATGAATTAATACCACTTTACAATGCCTTGGTAAGGCCACACTTGGAATAAAGCATCCAGTTTTGGTCACCACGATGTAAAAAAGATGTTGAGATTCTGGAAAGAGTACAGAGAAAAACAACAAAGAGGATCAGGGGACTGGAGGCTAAAACATATAAGGAACAGTTGCTGGAATTGGGAATGTCTGGTTTAATGAACAGAAGGACAAGGAGTGACGTGATAGCAGTGTTCCAATATCTCAGGGGTTGCCACAAAGAAGAGGGAGTCAAGCTATTCTCCAAAGCACCTGAAGGAAGGACAAGAAGCAACAGATGGAAACTAATCAAGGAGAGAAGCAACCTAGAATTAAGGAGAAATTTCCTGACAGTTAGAACAATTTGAACAATCCGGCCTGGTCTGATGGGTTTGGGGTATTTTAATTGTAATTTTAATTAATTTTCACTGCAATTGGGCTACTCTATTTAATTCTTATCTTAACTTATATTGTATTTTTTATTGCATTTTATTGCCCTGTACACCGCCCTGAGTCCTTCGGGAGAAGGGCGGTATAGAAATTAAATTAATAATAATAATAATAATAATAATAATAATAATAATAATAATAATAATAATAATAATAATAATAATTAATCAGTGGAACAGCCTGCCTCCAAAAGTGGTGAATGCTCTGGAAGTTTTTAAGAAGAGACTGGACAGCCATTATGTCTGAAATGGTATATAGGGTTTCCTGCCTGAGCAGGGGGTTGGACTAGAAGACCTCCAAGGTCCCTTCCAACTTTATTATTATTATAGAAATAATGTGTAATATGAATTTAGATCAAAAGTTAATGTATTTTTATATTTGTAACTTTATCAAAGAAAGTTGGAAGTTATCTTTTTTTCTACTTTTCTGCTTTTCTTCTTCCTTTACCTCTTCCCTTTCCCTGTTTTTTCCCTTTTTCCTTTCTAAAATCCTTGTATATTTTATTTTTTTGCAGAGTATACTTAGCTGCAAAGTATATTTTTTTGGAAAAAAACCCATCTCACTTGGTACTGCCTATATTATTAGATGCTACCTTAATAATTCTTATGTCCATGTTTAGAGCTTGAATTATTAAGTTTCCACCAGTCTTAGACTGCAAATCTATTTTTCCACACATAATATGAAAAACTCCCAGTGAGGCAGTAGCTTGATGTAGTTATGGGGCTTGTGTGCTCTTCAGGGGGGCTATGCCAGAGGTTCAACCATACAGGACAGGTTTCATTGGAGGAGTCAGACAAAGAGAGTTTTGCCCATAAAAAATTTGGTGAGACGTAAATTACAGAAATCCCTACCGGCTGGGATATTGCCTAGATCAGGGGTAGGAGACCTTGGCTCTTTTATGACCCGTGGACTTCAACTCCCAGAATTCTTGAGCCAGCATGGTTTAGCTTGGAAACCTCTCTCTTTCCCATCAGCATGGCTGGCTCAGGAATTCTGGGAGTTGAAGTCCACGAGTCATAAAAGAGGCAAGGTTGCCTACTCCTGGCCTAGATTAACAAGATGTTAGAGTTCCTGGACATCTGGTGACAAATGGGCTATAGACTATTGGCTGAGCAACTAGAACCAGCAGCTGCAGAAATCCTGGAAGGGAAGGCGTTTACCCATTGCAAATCTACAGTAAAGAAAGCAAAGGTAGTATCAATAGTAATAGGTACTTTGGGTGCAATCCCAAAACAACTGGAGCATCACTTAAATGCCATCGGCATTGACAAATTCACCATCAGTCAATTGCAAAAGGCAGCTTTACTGAGAACAGCTTACATCCTACCACAATATCTGTAACATCATCAAACATCCACATCTCCCTCTCCCAGGTCCTTGGGAAGGACTCGCTAGGCAGACAATAATGCCAAATCGAGTCTGAACATCTGGCTGATTGCAATGATCCATAATAACAACAATATTAAGGGCCACTGTTCTCTTTGTTTCCTGCTTCCTTTTCACATCTGGAGGCTCAGCAACATGGATTTTTGGTGTTGGTGGATGGTGTCACATCCCAGGATGTCACTCTTAAATGCATTTGCTAAAGCATTTCAGAAATTATTTGTACAGGATTCCTGTACAAAAAAACCCCCAACAACTATAGTTTCAACAGAAAAAAAGGCCAATTTTACAGTGAAGGAAAAAAGCTAGATATGTTATGGTGACTAAAATAAACTAAAAGAACTAATTTGGCTAATGGTTAAGTTCTAAACCTGATTTAAGCACGAAGCCAGCTGGGTGACTCTGGGCCACTGCATGGAATTACCCAAATCAAGATTTTTTTATTTATTTTTTATTTTAATTCCATTTATATCCCGCCCTTCTCCGAAGACTCAGGGCAGCTTACAAGCTTAGCAATAGCCTTCATTCTATGTATATGCCTGCTTATTAGGGCTTTCACACACACCCCAAGCGGCATTATTACAAAGTCAGCTTAATTGCCCCCAACAATCTGGGTCCTCATTTTACCTACCTGGGAAGGATGGAAGGCTGAGTCAACCTTGAGCCTGGTGGGATGCGAACCTGCACTAATGGCAGGCAGCTGGTGTTACTTAAGGAGGCATTAGCCCACTGCTCCACCAAGGCTCTCTCAAGATTACACTTGTACACAAGGTGCAAACTAAAAACTAAAGGTAAGAAAAACAAAACAAAACAAAACAAAAAAACCATTATTGTGTTGAAGGAAAAGTCTTCATCATGGTTCAGTCCAAGCTGGGAACAAACAACATGGCGACTGCTTTAGGAAGAAGGTTGCGGTTTATTGAAGAGGAGAGCCAGACAGGAAGATGGCTCTGGAAGAAAAGAGAGCGAGCACACGTAGGGAGTGGGTTTTTATACCCTCTGGGGCCTTTGTTTGGAGTTGTTTCCTGTTCCTGTTTGAGGCTTTGTATTTCTTCTGTCACGTATTCTTACCTGAGTCTGGGTGTGCCTTTCTGGTATTCTGATGGTGGTGGGTTAATCCTATTATGTCTCAAGGGTCATATCCTGCTTCCCTGGGGCTGGGGCTGATGACTTTTAGATTTTTGGTGTTGATTCTAGGGATCTTTCTTCCTAATCCCAGTTTCCTGACTCCAGTCTTTCTGACAAGATTAACACATCTGTAATTCTGCAGACTTGGTTTCTGTTTGGGGCAGAGAAACTTGTGTGTGTGTGTGTGTGTGTGTGTGTGTTGGTTTCTGCCTTTAAATCCTTTAGGGAAATATATCCTGTCTTTTAAATATTTCCAAAAATATTTCTATCTCGGGGGCGGGGGGACTTTCCACAAATGGAAAGAGGAAAAAACCTATATAACATCCATGGGTAACAATATAAAATGTATTCAAACTTTTATAAAATCTAGAAGATGATGAATAAATATATTGCTTTGCCTCCTCATTTTTAAAACAGAGACTTTCCAAAAATAGATTCACAGACCCAAACACTGTATCCGTTCCTTCACATCAGGTTAGTTTCTTTCCATTTACATAAAATTATCCTCGCTGCCTTGTCCCCTTACTTGGTAGTGCCAAAGCGCATTGTGAAATGCACAAGGCACAGCGTCTTCAAATTTCATACAAAGGCGGCAAAAAAAAAATCTAATGTCTACCCCTTCTAAAACATTATTTAAAAGGTTCTTCAAAAGTTTTTAAAAATATTTTCTGATGAATTAATTTCATTTTTAAATGATAGATCTACTTTATGTTTCTTAACATCTGAATACACTGATTATCCAACTTGGATATTCCGATTTTTCATTCCACAATTCAAATACATAACTACAATCAATTTTCAATTTACTTTTTCAATTATTTATAAAATTGCATTGTTACTTTCTGTCCTCATGCTGCATCTCTTAAGGATCCTAAAGTTGCAGGTGTATCAATATCTGTCTGAAGCTGCATTTTTTCTAATTAATATGTTTCAGTAGTAACATATTGCCAAGCAAATGTTGCAGGTAAATCATATTCAAAATGCAATCTCTTGAAATCATTAAAAATCAACTACCGTACATAAATGTTTTTATCTCTTTTGTAGTCCCAAGCATTCCAGGAAAATATTTGGTTTGCTGTTTTTAAATCTGGATTACTCTACAATAAAGTTTCTCACATAATTCAGGTTCAAAACCTCACTGTTTACCTATTTATGAACATAAAGTATCTAGCAATTTAAAGATTGGAAATGAAACTCCACGTAATATATCTAGAACTTAAAACTTGCCAAGAATTCAGAGGTGTTACACACTTAGCCTTCAAACAGATCCCAAAAGGGGAATGTTAATTATTCTCCTTCCAGAAGAATGTAATATTAAAATATGTTAAAACAAAATATATTAAAATATTAAAATATATTAAAATCCCAATGTTATACAGTAGTTTAAACTCAGGTAGCATCCATTCTGCCCACTAAAGATGGGTCACCAATAAATATAAATAAATAGTAAGGTAAAAATAAATAATATCATAGTAAGAAAACTTCAATTTGGCCAAGAAAATTTGAAGGCCTTTACCTTGTCATGTTTCCTTACTTATTTAAAATCAGAAGGAGTCTAGCTGCACCTTTTCAGACTAACAAATATGATTAAAAAGCAGAAGCTATTAAGAGCTTTAATTCAACTCATTAAAGGCATGTGAAATTTATTGTGTCATTTGACAAATTTATTAGCCTGAAAAATATTTGGCTAGCATAATGGTTGGGGAATTCTGGGAGTTGAAATCCACACCTATTAAAAGTTGTTCAGAAGAGAAACACTGGTGTAAAGTTTCCATTATATTTTATTATAAAGTTTCCATTCCATTTTATTAGAAGATTTTTAACACTGAAATCCCCCTTAAAGTTCACACTAATCTTGAGGTAATCTTGATTTGATAACATTAATCTTGCCCCTGTGCTTGCTAAAGCATAACATAGTTATGGGTAAGATGAATTAAAAAACTAGACAGATTTATTGAGATGTACAGTATCCACAGCTCTCAGTCAAGATATTCAAATGAAGCTTCCGGTTGTAAAGGCAGTCTATCTCCATGTGTTGAATATGGACAGTAGTCTCACAAGTAGCTAGTGGCAAAATAAGATCTATAAAATTGGAACTTGAAAATCCATAGATAGAATACACTTCTTTCCCCATAATTCAATATCTCATTTAGGCCTATTTGTAAATCTATATTAATATGTATTCCTTAGTTTGCCAATGGCAAGGTAATCACATCACTGCTAGGATATTTGAGCTCTTTTTTCTCTTCTAATTTTTCCCAATTTAGTCCTATACAATTGTAAACCACTTGGAACTTTTTAGAAAGGGAGAGGTCTATAAATCACAAGGATAAATATAGGAATATATGAACATATTATGAATTAAAACTGCTGAAACAGAAATAACTCTATAATTATCCATTTGAAGGAGAGTTATGTGTGACCAAGACAAGAGGCCAGGATATCTTTGTTTTGTTTTTTGTAAGTTATTCACTGTTGAAAATCCATCCAGTTTTTTTCTCAATTTCAGATATTGTGAATGTGTTCAATTTATTGAACGTAAGAATTTTTAAATGTACATATGCTTGGAGACTACATTATTTTCCATGTGCATATTTTATGTGCCTCTGTGTTTCTATTTATCAGTCAAAAATGGGAATTTTTAAAAATTACAAATCATGGTTGTATAGGTTAGTGCAAAAATGCAAAATAGGCCCAGGTTTGAGTCCCCACTTCAGACACCGAAGGTCTTTGGCTGAATTTGGCCAATCCTTTCTTCCCTCTCAACCCAACAACCAATCAGGCGTAGTGGGAAGGTGCTGGACTAGAAGTAGGAGACCCAGGTTCCAACCCCCACCCCCTCTTAGTCACAGAAGCTCATTGGCTGAATTTGGACCAGCCCCTACCTCTCCGTCCAAAAGTCTACCTTGCAAGATTGTTGCTGTGGGGATAAAACAGTATTGGATCGCATGAAACTCTGGAGAAGATATAAAGCTTAGCTAATAAATAAGATCACCAAAGGGAAATATAATGTTGCTTCAAGCAAAGCTCATTTTTGGAGGACAACTGGCACATATGCGTAGCATTTCAAGGGTCCTTCCAGCCCCAAAACCTTGGTCTTAAGAATGGGTCAGCCCTAATTATTGGATAATTTCTTCCTTGGAACTAAATGCCTTAAAGTAGTGGAAGATAAATATTTAATTACAAAAACATTTGAAGAATACTTGGTGTGTGTGTGTGTGTGTGTGTGGGTGGGTGGGTGTGCGCGCGCGCACGCAAAGTCTGGAAGCCATGGGCCAGCCATGGCTTTGCTTCCTAATTCAATCAATCATGCCATTTCAGGGTTCCCAAAAGCCAGCTACAGCCCCAAAATAAAATTGTTAATCTTTAAATTAATTCTTACAATGGCCGAAACACCCAGGACTAAAGTTAGCAGCCCTGGGAAACTTTCCATCAATGAAAAAGTCACTCTCCTGAGATGGAGTTTTTCCCAGAAATTAATTTCAGGCTGAGAGGCCAGGAGAGAATTCGGAGTTATAACTCTGTCTGTGGGGAAAAGGGTAGGAACTGAAGCCGGTTCAAGCAACAGATCTAAACAGGGGGAAAAATCCCAGGCACATCACGTGTGAGCTAGCTAGACTCTAAAATCTACAAAAGAAGTCCTTGACTTATGACCATAATAGAGCCTGCCCATTATGGACATAAGTTGTGATGGTTGTAAAGCGGGTCATTGGGTGACCAACTTGATTTTATAACATTTTTGTGAAGGGTCGTTAAGCGAATACTGTGGTCGCAAAGTGACTGCCATGGCCATTAAGCAAACACATTCTTTATTTTTTTTTACAAAAATAGGAAATAAATGACGTTTTTTGGTAAAAAAAATATCATAAATTGTGATCACATGACCCTGGGACGTTGCAAATGGCCCGGGGACCAGATTGGGGAATTCCATGCTGGTCCTTCTGGGTCTCTGCTCTCCACCCATCTATCTTTTTGTTTGTCATATTGATGCATTTTTTTCATTGTGTTCCTTTGTCATTGTTTGGTTATTTTCCTATTATTTTACTTCTGCTTTGTTTACACTCTTTTCATTTTTCTTCCATTATTTTTAAATCATTTAGAGTAGCCCCATGGCAAGACAGGTAGCAAATAATTTAATAATAATAATAATAACAACACAACTGGAATTTCATAACTGGATTGTAAGTACCTTTTGGGGGTTCCCTTGTAACTTTGTAAGGTCACTAAGCAACCAATGGTAAGCTGGGGATTACTTATATCAAATTTTCTTCAACCAGCCCCCAGATACGAGTTATAATCTGATTTTGAGGGAGACACAATTGAAGGCAATGGCCCTCATTGTAAAAAATTCTCTTAGAGGTTTCTTGTCCACTATTAATATCTCTCCAGGGCCTGGCATGGATATTTTAATTTTAATTTATTTTTGAATTTATGCCCTGCCTTTCTGTCTATTCAACACTTACAACTCTTTATTTTGGAACTTATATTTATACATGTATGGATTTAACATATTTATACTTGCTTATCCATCTTCCCTGGATTTAAAAAATAATAATTTAAAAATGATACAGATGCAAAATGCATTTCTTTAAATGTATATTCATATCTCTTTACCTAAAAGCTATAAACTGTTTCTGGTACTGTGGCCATTTCACAATAATTTTAGGAGAGAGGTCGTGATAGGTCGGACACGACTTCGCAACTAACAACAACATTGGTTTGTACAGTGTTGATGAAGATGAATTTGTGATTTCTGGAAAACAAACTGCTCTCTGGTCAAAACATAATGTTGCTTGTTGGTTTCAGTGGGTTCAGGAACTGTCCTTCTAACACAGGGGTCTTCAAACTTGGCCCTTTTATGACTTGTGGACTTCAACTCCCAGAATTCCTCAGCCAGGCACGCTGAGGAGTTGAAGTCCACAAGTCATAAAAGGGCCAAGTTTGAAGACCCCTGTTCTAACAGTTTTAGTGGATTAACCACTAAAGGACTTCAAAGAAGTCAAAACAAATGTAGAGAAAATTCTATTGAACAACTGTGCTGATGGCCTAGACCAGTGGGTTCTCCACCTATTCTTCACCATGGGCCCCTTTTAAATACCTTTTGTAGCCACGGACTATAGCCACAGACAGCCCCCCCCCAGCCAGACTTAACTCAAGATTTAAGTCATAAAATTTTTTGAAGCCATTGCAGACCCCCTGTTACACTGCAGCCCCCCCTTGGGGATCCGCGGACCACAGGTTCAGAACCACTGGCCTAGACGAGTCCAAGGTGATCCATTCATTCCTAATGAATGTTAAGTTAGTTGCCCAATCTTCCATGTCTATACTACAGGTGGTCCTCCATTTATAACCAGACACTGAACAATCCTTCAAAATTATAATGGACTTCAGAAAAGCTACTTACAGCCTTGAAATTATGACTCCGCACCCCCCCCCCCACACACACACACACCTTCCTGCTCATCAGCATCTCTTTGGCTAAAGTAGAGCTTGTTAAAGTGTACTTCATTTTTTTTTCTTCCAGCACTTAGTATATAAGAGAGAGAGGTAGCTTTGGACTTTCAATCACAATGGAATTTTGGTCTTAAATTATTGTGATTGTAAGTCGAATAAAGGCTGCTCTATCACCCACCCCACATCAGTATCACCCCTCCAGACTAGAAAGTCCCTGAATCTTTGGTTAAAGTTCACCATTTTTCTTGCTGGCTGAGAAATTATGGGAATTGAAGTCCATCTTAAACCTGCCAAAGCTGAGAAACACTACTCAGTGTAATTCCTTTCCTAGTCTATCCCGGCTGTTTTCCAATGGGTGGGATTCTTTCATTTTCCCCTCAAAAAGTCTTTCTTCTCTCAATGACAAAATTTGAAAATGTACCGGTACATTGGTCCTGAACACTGATTATATCTCCTATTTCGAAGATCCTAGGAGAAAAAAAACACCCTGTTGTACTCAATAAAATCTTTTAAAACAGGACACCTAGAAGAGAACTTTTCAAGATACATCTGAATTTCTTTGCCTGGTTCAGACAACACGATCCCCCTCCATGAAAATGCAATTTAGAACTGGCTTGCTACCAGTCCCAAGATGTTGAATCTGCATATTAGCATTTATTTTCGATGTACTGTTTAACTCTGAAAGATACGAAAATCAGAACAAAAAACTCTTGCCTCAGAGAATGAGCAAAGGTTATTTCCTCATCACTGACTTGGTACTTCTCTCCAGTGGTGGGATTCAGCCAGTTCGCACCACTTTGGCAGAACCGGTAGCTACTTTTTTGTTGCCCAGGCCCAGAATGGACTTCTGGAAGCGGCATCCACACAGAGAACCGGTTGTTCGCATATCTGAATCCCACCACTGCTTCTCTCACATTATATACCCAAACACTGGGTTCAAAATAAAGAGATCCGTGTTTGAAAACTGTGTTTTCTGGAAGACACAAACGCCAAAGGTCCGCCGTGACACCTCAGACGTATATGTATATACATACCCATCACACTATTCCCTTTTGGAGTAAACAATTGTATGCCTGGGGCCCCAAAGGAGTAAGAAAGAATAAGCCAACGAAATTAAAGATGAAATAATTAAAAAGAAAAAGACGCAAGGCTAGATCCAGTTCACCCCGACACCATTCCTATATACCTCTCCCTTCTGTTGCAATACTTGGTTGATTCTACTACAGGCTTTTATACTTTTTGCTTAAAATACTTCTTTCTTCTTCTCTTTCTGAGGATCTAACCACGACATTCAGAGGACGTCCCTTCCTCTGGCCCCTTTGCTCTTCCTTCATTACTTCAATCCTCCTCCATTCTTTCTATAACAACTCAAGCCTAATTTATAACGGTACTCTCTATATCCAATCCACATTTAATCGTACACCCTCACAGAGTCACTCTAGGAGCGAGATGGATGATTTCTAAATTTGATACATAAATAAAATAAATTCAGCACCCATTAAATCCGGGTCTCTCTGCTGTTGCTTTCTTATGCGTACTTCTTAAGTATTCTAGTGCCACTGCATTCAATTTCATTTTGATTTCTCTCATTGCGCCCAGTTATTTCCATTAAAAAAAAAGACAATGATGCTCCCTTTTCTCTACAGCCATTCTGACTTCTTTCAATATACGTTCCTTGCCATGAACCATATAGTTCCCATTACTGTTCTAGCAGTATTATCACATCTGAATTTATTTTCATCCATTTTCCCCATCTTTTAACAAAAAAAATTATAAGATACCTGCAATCCTCAATTTACAACCATTCATTTAGCGAATGTTCAAAGTTACAACAGCTCTGAAAAAAGTGACTTACAACTAGTCCTTGAACTTACCACTGTCAGAGCATTCTCCACCGTCATGTGATCAAAGTTTGCTTAGCAACTGGCTTGTATTTATGACAGCTGTAATATCCCAGGGTCATGTGATTGCTATTTGCAACCTTCTCAGCCGGCTTCTGACATTTCGGGAGAAGCTAGAGTCACTTCATGACCATGTGATTTGCTTAACAACTGCAGTGGTTCGCTTAACAACTATAGCAAATACATTTGTAAAATCAGGCACTACTCACTTTGCTTAGCAATGGAATATACGATCCTGATTGTGGGCGTAAGACAAAGACTAACTACATTAATTCATTTATTGAATCTTATTTTTTATCAGTTCTAAATAACTGCAAATGTCAGTTGAATTTTCCCTAACAAACACAAGTATTTTGATTGTTGATACATTAATTTTTAGATCCATAAATCTTGTTGCTTCAAATTGAATATTTTTAAACTCTTAACTTTTGTTGCAAATTCTTTATAAATCCTCTATATTCTAGGCACAAGCTTAGGCCAATCACCTCCTCTCTTAGCCCATTCCAAGAGTTTCTTTTATGGGTAAACTAGGAGGAGGAAGGAGTATTAGGTATGTTTCTTGTCATGAGTTAATTTATATAAATAATAAAGATAGGATTAAAAAATCTTTAAAATATGTATAAAATGTGTGCCCCAAATTCAGAATTAAAACCTCATGTTTGTCTAGGTCTAGGACGTTGCAAAAAATTTCTCCAATCTTAAAATGGCTGCAATCAATATCATGAAATAAAATGTTCTACTTTGTACCACTTTATTCCAGAACACATGCATTTTGCTATTGGCCTAAAAATATTTGAGTTCTCAATTTTAAAATTTTATGGTGCCAAATTAAATATAATGTAATTAATTATAATTTTTAATGAAATTATATTATTTAATAAATAATAATGTAATTATTATTTACATGAAATGTCCATTTTAATATTGGTCACTGCAAAAGAGTTTGTAGAAACAGAATATTTTAAAAAGCTAAATGGTGGGAGACTCAGGACTTTTCCATGCAGTGGACAGCTAAAACTGTGGAACTCACCAACACAAGATGTAGCAAGAGCCACCAACTCAGAATAGCTCTAAAAGGAAATTAGAGAAAAATCATGGCTACAAGTTGTTATGGTTAAAAATTACATCAAAGTGTAATTTGATGTAGAATACTTCTGCTCCCAATGCCTAATTAAGGAATTACGGTTTCTCAAAGGATCTGGCTGTGCCAGAATGCTGGTCTTTCTTTCTTTCTTTCTTTCTTTCTTTCTTTCTTTCTTTCTTTCTTTCTTTCTTTCTTTCTTTCTTTCTTTCTTTCTTTCTCTTTCTTTCTTTCTTTCTTTCTTTCTCCTTCCTTCCTTCCTTCCTTCCTTTCCTTCCTTTTTCTTTCTCACATTTCTGAACAGCCTTTCTCCCTCAAAAAGGGACTCTGGGTGGTGTATAATAAAACATCAAAATATAACACTGTACATAAAAATTAGAATTAGAGATAAAATTTCAGAATTATTTTTTTATAATTATAATATTTGAAGGAGGCAAGAATAATTAGTTGGTTCACATGGTGTAGTAAGATGGAGGGTTTGTTGTCACTGTGTGTTGGGGGTGGGAGCACAAAGGGAGGCTCAGCTAATCTCAATGTACACATAGTTGTACTTTGACAATAAAGGTTCATTTCATAATTAAACCCAGTTAAAATTAATTGATACAGAGGCACAGGGAGGACTCTGTATGGCACCAACCAGCCCCATAATTCTGTGCTCCTTTGAGCTCCCCATGCCAGGCCCCCAGAACCAGGAGAGCGGGGGCCTGCCTCACCTCTGGGAAGGCAACCCCACACAAGGCTCTCTATAGATAGGTCAGTACTTCTCAAACCTTAATAATTTACCGAAAATCGGGGAAAAGCATTTTTTTCTTTGGCTAATGAACCCATTAGGCATCACAGCAAGGACATTTACACTGACTTTAAAACTGTCATGTGTACTAAATAGATATTTGAAAATCTTCAAAGGTATTCTTATGAAATGAAAATGGATGAAACTGTCAAAGGTAATTTGTTAAATGACATGAAGATCATTAAATAATATTATTTTCATAATGCAGGTAGTCCTTGTGTTACAACTATTCCTTCGGTGACCGTTCAAAATGACAACCGTGCTGAAGAAAGGGACTTACAAAGTTCGCTAAGACTTTCTAATAAGCGGTTTTGTGTACTGAAGGAAAAAATTGCGTTAAGTATTGGCATAGGTTTTGGGTTGGATCCAAATCCAGATCCTCTTGATTTAAAACTGTCGTTGCCTGATGGTTTCCACGTGTCTTGCCCAGAATGAAGAATTTGAAACATGGCTTGTTTAACTAGTAATAATTTGCCCAAAATCTGGGAAACTAAGAATGATACTTATATAATTTTGATGATAATAATAATGATAATGATGATAATAAGAATAAGAACAAGTTGGAAGGGGCCTTGGTGGTCATCTAGTCCAACCCCCGCTCAGGCAGGAAACCCTATACCATTTCAGACAAATGGCTATCCAGTCTCTTCTTAAAAACTTCAAGTGTTGGAGCATTTACTGCTTCTGGAGGCAGGTAATTTCACTGGTTAATTGTTCTAACTGTCAGGAAGTTTCTCCTTAGTTCTAGGTTGCTTCTCTCCTTGACTAGTTTCCATCCGTTGCTTCTTGTCCTGCTTTCAGGTGCTTTGGAGAATAGCTTGACTCCCTCTTCTTTGTGGCAGCCCCTGAGATACTGGAAGACTGACATCAAGTCCCCCTTTGTCCTTCTCTTCATTAAACTACACATACCCAATTCCAGCAACCGTTCCTTATATGTTTTAGCCTCCAGTCCCCTAATCATCTTTGTTGCTCTTCTCTGGACTCTTTTAGAGTCTCAACATCTTTTTTACATCGTGGTGACCAAAACTGGATGCAGTATTCCAAGTGTAGCCTTACCAAGGCATTGTAAAGTGGTATTAATACTTCACGTGATCTTGATTCTATCCCTCTGTTAATTTAATGATTAAGCCCTCATTCTCCCCTCTAGGATTTTGAGGCTGCTTATATTGATATTGAAAATTAGATCCCAACCAAAGGCCTCCTTCAAGAAGATGCCAATAATGCTGGTAATAATGTAATTACAACACATTATATTTCGAGGGCATGCAGGTTATATTGCCTATAATTGAAGAAATATGCTTAGATTTTTGTGAAAATAATAAACTATGTGGTTGATCAATAGGTATGTTATTAGTACAAGACTCTTAAATATACAGCGTTACTTGCACTCAGGAAATCTCGCTGAATTTGGCATGACACTAAAAAGAACCAAGCTTGTGCTATCTGTTGCTCAAAATCACTTCGTGTGTGTGTGTGCGTGCGTGTGTGTGTGTGTCATAAACCTTCTTTAATTAACCAGTAGTTAACTTGTATTATACCATTATTCCACAATGCAACTAGTGGGGCTGGGATTATTGTTTATTTGCTTATTTATTAAATCTACGCACCTCCTCCACACTGAGCAAATACTGTCACATTATTAGGGATACTGGGAAAGACTCTTGTCTAAAAGTAAATTGTAGAGGCAATCATGCACCTTTTGACTGTGTTCAGCAAAACACTGGCCTTTAATTTTCTTTTATATTTCTGCTTTTTGTTGTATTGTAAGCCATAGTGAGATGGGCAGCATATACATTTTATAAATAAATAAACATCAAACTTCTCTTCCACGTTCCCAATTCTTTTTTCCCCTCCTCATATTCCTTTCCTACTGGACCAATACATTTACCAAGCACCAATTATCCTTTTTTTTTGGGTAAATCCTGTAGCAGTGCCTTGTGGTCAGAAACTAGCCTTTTGCTAGTGAATAAAAATAAACTTTCCGGCACCATTTTAAGGATCCACTCCTGAAGATCTGCAAGGTCCTGTCCAGCAATAACTTCCCTATTTGCATTACATACTAAACAAGATTGTATTTGTAAAGACATTCTATAATATTTGACAAGCGTTTTACGGGAAGGGTTTTTTTATATTTTTATTTTTTGACAGCACTCTCTTAAGCTTACATTGGGAAGCTGTGCTGATATTTTTCCCTTACGCTGGTCAAAGACCGTTATCCAATTTTTTAATCTCTTCCTTTTTTCCACTGTGATGAACTTGTCGCTGACCAAAAACCGAGCAATCGACGACTTTTTCCCCCCACCTCTGCCGCTATTTACGAAAATTAGGGCGGGGGAAAAGCAATGATAGAGAGGGGAACCTCAAGCTTTCAAATCCCTTTCCCCCCCCCAAAGCAAACTCTTTACAGTTCAGCCTTACCTTTTACACACCTGGGCTCAGGTGAGATGCTGCTCGTGTTTCCGCACGAAACTCCCACCTTCAGCAGCAAACGCTCTGCCCAAACCCCGTCGCCAGTGCCGGATAAGCCTCTCTTTTTGCAAACAGCATTGCGTTCATTGCAAAATACTGAGTGAAACGAAACAAAAGTATATTATATTTTGCAAAGGAGCACTAAAGCTCCTGCCTGGCCAAATGGAGCGCCGGATTCGCCTGAAACACTTCGGCCCGGACTGGAAAGGATGCTCTTTTGCATAGCGGCACCTCCTACTTCTTCCTCATTGGCTCTGCCGTGCTGGGTAATTTGCATTAATGATTACACTGAGGAAATCAAGCTATAACATTTACAGACCGCCCCCAACAGGATGGCTTCTAGCCCCGCCCACAAAATGCTCTCTCTCTCTCTCTCTCTCTCTCTCTCTCTCTCTCTCTCTCGTGTGTGTGTGTGTGTGTGTGTGTGTGTGTGTGTGTGTGTGTGTGTGTGTGTGTGTGTTATAAAGCCAAAGCCGGTTGTAGTCGGATTCACACGTGCGCGTGTCGCAGATGAGGTGTTGCCAAAAGCTCTTCTATTAATAACAGCTCAAGAACAGTGCAGTCTAAAGGTTAATATTTTATTTAATTAATAAATAAATAAATAAATAAATAAATTAAATAAATAAATAATATTTTATCTTGCATCGAATGTTGCTGTAAGAAGAAAAAGGTGGTTAAAATTGCTACTCTAATAAGAGTATCATAATCCCTTGAGTGTTGTGGTGCTTATTTCATTAGATGATGCATGCAGCATTATTAAATGGGTAGCGATTGAATTCTAGCGTTAGCCAGCGGTCAGATTCGGTGTCATGAGTGGTTGTATGCATTTTATCTGTGCAACAGCCCTGTGAGGTTGGTTTGGCTAATAAGAACTGAAGCACGGTTCACTGAATTAACCCAGTTGTGAGTTTGTGCATGCAAGGAGCTATAAACTGTCAAATCCCACTTCTAGCAGGTTGTGTGAAATGGGCCACCCTGAGCTATCCCAAGTGGAGGAGCAGCTGAACCCAGTCTTCTCTAGTGGTCTTCTGAAGCTCTGTCCCAGAGATAATCGTTGGCCGTTCAGAGCCAACAACTCCACACCAACTTATTCCAACTTATTTTTTTCCAACTTGTTGTTAGCTGCGAAGTCGTGTCCGACCCATTGCGACCCCATGGACAACGTTCCTCCAGGCCTTCCTGTCCTCTACCATCTTCTGGAGTCCATTTAAGCTCACGCCTCCTGCTTCAGTGACTCCATCCAGCCACCTCATTCTCTGTCGTCCCCTTCTTCTCTTGCCCTCAACCTTTCCCAGCATTAGGCTCTTCTCCAGTGAGTCCTTCCTTCTCATTAGGTGGCCAAAGGATTTGAGTTTTAGCTTCAGGATCTGGCCTTCTAAAGAGCAGTCAGGGTTGATCTCCTCTAGGACTGACCAGTTTGATCGCCTTGCAGTCCAAGGAACTCGCAGGAGTCTTCTCCAGCACCAGAGTTCAAAGGCCTCAATTCTTTTGCGCTCAGCCTTTCTTATGGTCCAACTTTCACTGCCATACATTGCAACTGGGAAGACCATAGCCTTGACTATACACACTTTTGTTGACAGGGTGATGTCTCTGCTTTTTAGTGTGCTGTCTAGATTTGCCATGGCTTTCCTCCCTAGGAGCAAGTGTCTTTTAATTTCTTGGCTACAGTCTCCATCTGCAGTGTTCTTGGAGCCCAGGAAATTTCTGGGGGTGAGCTGTTCCACTGGTTGATTGTCCTTACTGTTAGGAAGTTTCTCCTTAATTCCAGGTTGCTTCTCTCTTCCAACCATTGTTTCTCGTCCTTCCCTCTGGTGCTCTGGTGAACAACCTGCCCCCCTCTGTCTTGTGGCAGCCCCTCAGATACTGGAACAAGAGTGAGAAACGCTAAATATACTTAGATCTCAGGGGAAAATTTTTTTAAAAAAACTTTTAAAAACACAGCCTTGAAAATACAGGTAGTCCTCAGTTTTACAACCATTGGTTTACTGACTCTTCAAGTTATGATGGCACTGAAAAAATTGACTTTCGACTAGTTCTCAGGCTCACAATTGAGCTGTGGTGGCGCAGTGGTTGGAATGCAGTATTGCATTCAGGAGTTCGATCCTCATTGGCTCAAGGTTGACGCAGCCTTCCATCCTTCCGAGGTCGGTAAAACAAGGACCCAGATTGTTGGGGGAAATAGGCTGACTCAGTCCCGACTGTGGTCATAAGTCGAGGATTACCTGTAATAATAATAATTTAAAAGAACACGAACATGTACTGATATCATAAAATGTTGGGTATTTGTAGGGGATGGGAACAGAATATCCTTAAAAGGGGCATTTTTTGATGACTGGCATGCTGAAAAAAGAAAATCCAATTCTAATTAACATCACCAATTTTAAAAAAGTATGTTCAGAGCACAAATTTCTGAGTTCAGCAATCGCACTGTGCTGTTTTCCCCTCCAATTGTGGTATATTTTATCCCATTTTTAATGTGAACATACTCTTGGGTGTCATCAGTTGTTTTAGTTATTTATCTTTTAATTATTTGCTGTAAATTACACTGAAAATAACTGATTAAAGCAGGGTATAAATTCAAGGATTGCACCATCTATATAGCCCTTTAAACAGCCATAAAGACAAAGTAAAGTTCAACATACAGACTGGAATTTACAGTCTAGGATATACAACTACAAGTATGTATTTAAATGTGTTGAGGTAGAATCAATGGAAGTAAAAATGCTTGATTATAGATGGTGTTTTAGAAATGCTGAATTTTCTCTTGGTGTAGTGTTCTATTATTAATGACCCCCTCTGATTAAAAAACAATACCACTCAAATCCACTATCTAATCTTCCGGGTGAGATTCAAGGTGCTAGTAATGGTGTTTAAAGCCCTACATGGCAGGGGTCCGGAGTACCTTAGGGAACACCTGCTGCTGGCGTCTACTTCCCTCCGCCCTGTGCGCTCCCACAGAGAGGGTCTCCTCAGGGTGCCACCGGTCAGAGAATGTCAACTGGTGGCCCCCAGGGGGAGATCCTTCTCTGTGGGCGCCCCGGAGCTATGGAACCAGTTACCGGTTGAGCTCCGGACGGCGCCCGATCTTTGCTCCTTTCGCCGCGACCTGAAAACATACTTGTTCGAGCAAGCCGGCCTGGCCTGAGGGGGGATTAGTGGGGTCTTTTTACTATTTTTATTGGGGTTTTTACCATGTATTAATTGTATTTTTAATCGGGCATGTATTTAATTATCTTTTATTTTTTGTAAATCTCTGTGTTTTATTCTTGCCCTGTACACCGCCCTGAGTCCTTCGGGAGAAGGGCGGTATAGAAATATTAATAAATTAAATTAAATTAAATTATTTCCACAACCTGGCAACTTTAAGACATGTGGGCTCCTGGGAGTTGAATACTGGGAGTTGAAATCTATATGTCTTAAAGTTTGAGAAGCACTGCCCTAATCCTTAACCCTACCTTGTCAAGTTTGAGAAACACTGCCCTAATCCAACAATACCAGCTGCTCCATTTGCAATACAGACAGTCCTTGACTTACAACTTATTGTAAGAAATTTGGCCATAAGTCATGACAGTCGTAAATTGGGGCACCATCTGTGACCAGACTTGATTTTATGACTTTTTTTCTGATGGTCAATCAATCAATCAATAAGCAAATATGGCAATCCTTAAGTAAATCCATGTATCCCTACCGGTGTTTTTGCTGGCCATCAACCAAAAGGCCTGAAATTAGCCTAGATGTGTAAATTTCAGTCATGTGATCAGAGAAGACTGCAACCAGCCGTAAAGGTTGCCAAGCACCCAAAATGAAGTCATGTGATCATAGGGTATGTACAATCGTCTGGAACCAAGTCATAAGTAGCTTTTGAAAGGTCTGTCATAATTTTGAACAGTTGCTGAACGACCAGTGGTTAAACAAGAATACTTGACTTACAACCACAATTGTGCCCAACATTTGCATGGTAAGCAAGATTTAGTTAAGTGAGTTCTGCCCCATGTTATGAGCTTTCATGCCCCAGTTGTTAAGTGAATCATTGGAGCTGTAAAGTTAGTAACCTGGTTGTTAAGTGAATCTGGCTTCCCCATTGACTTTGCTCATCAGAAGGTCACAAAAGGGGATCACATGACCTCAGGACACTGCAACCGTCATCAATACGAGTCAGTTGCCAAGCGTCCCGATTTTGATTATATGACCATGGGGATGTTGCAATGGTTTTAAGTGTGAAAGACAGTCATATTTCACTTTTTAGTGGCATTATAACTGCAAATGGCCACTAAATGAATGGTTGTAAGTCAAGGACTACCTTTACTTGTGATTTCAACAGTTTGTTCCATTTAAATTAATATTTTTTTATAATCAGCACATTTCTCCCCAGTGGTGCAATGCTTATCAATTAAAAATAAAAGGATTTTACTTCTTACTCATAAAACTAGGAAAACAAGATAAAGGAGACACAGGCTTCTATTGGAAGAGGATCCATTTAGCTATAGTAGCTAATAAATTCCATGGGGTCGCGAAGAGTTGGACACAACTTAGTGACTGAACAACAAAAGTTAATAAATACTGACAATTTTAATCAAGAATGTAAGAAAGGTGTTTTATGTAATGTGAAGATATACACACTCACACCCAGTCTGTGTTCTTAGAGGAATGGAGCAGCATAGAAATGTTAAATAAATAGATACACAATATTTAAACAATATTCTTATATTAGTTAATTGTTCCATTTCCTAAGTTTGTAAAATATGCTTAACCATAAATTTAAAAAAATAGTTGAGGCTCCAAAATACCATATGGCATAAAAATAAAATCAAGGTAAATATTAACTTCATATGTTGTGGGAATATATCTGCTTAGTCTTTGCCTGACGGCTAATTGTGTTGTATGAACATAGCCTCACATATTCATATCAGTGCAAGTAGAACACTGCATTTTTTTTTCACTCTCTCTCTATGCTGATATCTCAGTTAGGATTTCAAAAAAGCCAAGAATCTTAAGCTCAGAATTTTCACTTGGATTCTTCCACAGTTCTTTAACCTTATATGAAGTAAAGCACTTGGATCCTAGTTCGCTCTTCAATTCAACTCAAAAGCCCATATATTTTTTGCATCTCCGTATATGTGGTACATAATAGGCTGAATTTATATAAGCTGGACTAAAATATGGTGGTGTTGTTTGCTGCTCAGGATGTAAGGAACCAGCCTTTGGTTTAGCAGGTTTTGTGAATCTGGCCATTGTATTAAACCACATAGTTTGGGTCTTGTTACAAGACTAGAGGAACTGCATGTTGGGATTGCATTCAGCGTGTGGCCTAAGCCAAGTCATTGGGGTCACATATTCAAGCCCTTAAACCATGGTTTATAAATCACAGTTGCAGGGTACATATAACATATAACAAGTCAAACTCAAACAAGAATTTCTGACTTGTGATGTTTGAAAGGGAGCTGTATTCATGATAATTCGGATCCCCTTACCAGAGACTGTTTGGCAAAGTCCTTTCATTGTCCAGATTAAACTTATTGTCCTGTAAACGAGCCTTTTAATTTATCTGTTTTCACTTTATAAAATTTAGACATGCTCTTTAATTTTTCAAAATGTACTGAGCACATACCAGTAATGGAGGAGGAGTTTATTTCTGGAGAGGTCAAGACGTGTGGTCTCAGTTTGCTTGTTTGACTTTTAGCCAGTCATACAGCTAAGCTCTTTTGAATGGTGTGCTATTCCCTGTTTTAAATGCCCCCTGTCCATATATAGTGTATTCAGAAAGTATTCAGACCCCCTTCAGTTTTGTCAATTTTGTTATGCTGCAGCCTGATTCTACAGTGTTGAAATCATTTTTTCTCATTAATCTACACTCAGTACCCCATAATGACAAAGTGAAAGCAGAATTTTAGAAATGTCTGTAAATTTATTAAAAAGGAAAAAAACCTGAAATATCACATTGGCATGAGTATTCAGACCTTTCGCTCAGTACTTTGTTGAAGCACCTTTGGCAGCAATTACAGCCTTGAGTCTTTTTGGGTATGACGTGACAAGCTTTGCACACCTGCAGCCATGGTGTGATTTTTCAGCCATTCTTGCAAATCCTCTCAAGCTCAGTCAGGTTGGATGGCGACTGTTGGTGGGCAGCCATTTTCAAGTCCCTCCAGAGATGGTCAATAGGGTTCCAGTCAGTGACTGGGCCACTCTAGGACATTCACATAGTTGTCCCTAAGCCACTCCTATGTTGCCTTGGCTGTATGCTTACGATCGTTGTCATGTTGGAAAATGAACCTTCGGCCCAGTCTGAGGTCCTGAGTGCTGTGGAACAGGTTTTCATTGAGGATTTCCCTGTACTTTGCTCCACTCAGCTTTCCCTCAACCCTGATCAGTCTCCCAGTCCTTGCTGCTGAAAAACACCCCAACAGCGTGATGCTAGCATGTTTCACTGTTGGGATGATATCGGGCAGGTGATGAATGGTGCCTGGTTTCTTTCAGACAAAATGTTTGGAATTGAGGCCAAACAGTTCAATCTTGGTTTCATCAGACCAGCAAATCTTGCTCCTCACAGTCTGAGAATCCTTCAGGTGCATTTTTGCAAACTCCAAGGTGGCTGCCATGTGTTTTGCACTGAGGAGAGGCTTCTGTCTAGCCCAGGGGTCTTCAAACGTGGCCCTTTTATGACTTGTGGACCTCAACTCCCAGAATTCCTCAGCCAGCATGCCTGGCTGAGGAATTCTGGGAGTTGAAGTCCACAAGTCATAAAAGGGTCACGTTTGAAGACCCCTGGGCTAGCCACTTGCCATAAAGCCCAGACTGGTGGAGGGCTGCAGTGATGGTTGTCCTTCTGGAACTCTGTCCCATCTCCACACACAATCTCTAGAGCTCGGTCAGAGTGACCATCAGGTTCTTGGTCACCTCTCTTATTAAGGCTCTTGCTCAGTTTGACCAGGCAACTAGTTCTTGGAAGAGTCCTGGCTGAATCCTTATGCCAATGTGATATTTCAGGGTTTTTTTTCTTTTTAATAAATTTACAGACATTTCTAAAATTCTGTTTTCACTTTGTCATGATGGGGTACTGAGTGTAGATTAACGAGAGGGGAAAAAATGAATTTCAATTACTGTAGAATCAAGCTGCAACGTAACAAAAATTGACAAAAGTGAATGTATTTTCTGAATGCACTGTACATGTATAGGTTCCGCTTTTGATTCCCAGATACGCACAGCCGCCTGCTCTCCCCAACAGATTCCTGAGCGGCTGACGGATCCACTATCCTTGGAGAACAAGACAGCCAGATTCCCTGGAGAAAAACGTGTGTTTACAAGAGCTGGAAAGGGAACTGATGCAACGACCAGCCTCTGGTTACATGTGAGCTGATGGCAAAGCGCCAGGAAGGCTATATGAGAGTCTAGCAGAGGTCAGGCCCCTGCCTTCTCTTGACCCAGGTAGGCTAAGAGGTCCTAGGCTGCTTCTCCTGTTCCTACATTCAGCAAAATCTAGGTGTAGGTTTAAAAACCTTGGTAATGCCAGGCATTTGTTCTGATTATGGAACCGAGTTGTTTTTATGGGTGACCTCGAATATAAAAATACAAAACTCATTCTTCAAACCTCTTGCTGGGGAAAACCAGGAGTTTAAATTTGGACTGGACCTGGAGAAACCAAAGTTTAAATCCTCCAAAAAGCTCACTGAGCCTTTAAACTAAATAATAATAATAATAATAATAATAATAATAATAATAATAATAATAATAATAATAATAATAATAAGAAGAAGAAGAAGAAGAAGAAGAAGAAGAAGAAGAAGAAGAAGTAGTTGGAAGGGACCTTGGAGGTCATCTAGTCCAACCCCCTGCTCAGACAGGAAACCCTATACCAGGGGTAGGCAACCTCGGCTCTTTTATGACTCGTGGACTACAACTTCCAGAATTCCTGAGTCAGCTATGCTGACTCAGGAATTCTGGGAGTTGAAGTCCACGAGTCATAAAAGAGCCGAGGTTGCCTACCCCTGCCCTATACCATTTCAGACAAGTGGCTGTCCAGTCTCTTCTTAAAAACTTCCAGTGTTGGAGCATTCACCACTTCTGGAGGCAGGTTGTTCCACTGGTTAATTGTTCTAACTGTCAGGAAGTTTCTCCTTAGTTCTAGTCATTGGCTCTACGTATAAATAGCTTTGCATGATGTATGGAACCATAAACCTTGACTAAAAGTGATTGTAGAATCACTTTTTGAAAGTTGTTAAATTTTTATTACTGTTATCAGTGATAGACTCCACCCACTCTGCTTCTGTTGCCTTTATTAATTCATTCATCCAGCCATCAATTTATACATCTATCCACCTATCCATCCAATTTATATGGCCAGCCTTCTCAAACAAATGGTTTGGGGTGGTTACAAACAATAGGGTGTGACATATAGCAGTGTTCCAATATCTCAGGGGTTGCCCCAAAGAAGAGGGAGTCAAGCTATTCTCCAAAGCACCTGAAGGCAGGACAAGAAGCAACGGATGGAAACTAATCAAGGAGAGAAGCAACCTAGAACTAAGGAGAAACTTCCTGACAGTTAGAACAATTAAATTAGTGGAACAACCTGCCTCCAGAAGCGGTGAATACTCCAACATTGGAAGTTTTTAAGAAGAGATTGGACAGCCATTTGTCTAAAATGGTATATAGGGTTTCCTGCCTGAGCAGGGGATTGGACTAGATGACCTCCAAAGTCCCTTCCATCATCATCATCATCATTATTGATCATCGCACAGGCAGCCAGATGTTCAGACTGAATTTGGCATTTTTGTCTACCTATCGAGTCCTGTGGATGTTTGATGGTATTACAGATATCGTCGCAGGATGGAAGCAGTTCCTAGTAAGGCCGCCTTTTGTAATTGACTAATGGCGAATTTGTCAATGCCAGTGGTGTTCAAGTGGTGCTCCAGTTGTTTTGGGTTGGCACCCAAGGCGCCTATTGCTATTGCTACTACCCTTGCTTGCCTTTGCCTCAGTCTTTCTATTTCTATTTGTAGGTCTTTGTATTTTGTTATCTTCTCCAGTTCTTTCTTGTCTATTCTGCTGTCTCCAGGCACTGCCACATCCACTATCTAGACTTTTTTTGTCTTTCTTTTCGACAATTAAGTCCAGGGTGTTATGTTGCAGGTGCTTGTCTGTTTGAATTCTGAAGTCCCAGAACAGTTTAACTTTATCATTTTCTATGACTTTCTCTATTTTATGATCCCACCAGTTCTTGCTTACAGGCAAATGATACTTCTTGCAGATCTTCCAATGCACCATTGTTGCCACTTTGTCATGCCGCTGCTTGTAGTCAGTCTGTGCGATCTTCTTGCAGCAGCTTACCAGGTGGTCCACTGTTTCTTCAGCTTCTTTGCATAGGCGGCACTGACTGTCTGTTGCTGTCTTCTCGATTTTGACTTTGTATGCATTTGTCCTTAAGTCTTGGTCTTGTGCAGCCAAAATTAGTCCCTCGGTCTCTTTCTTCAACTTTCCTGCTGTTAGCCATTGCCAGGTCTTGTTACGATCTGCTTTCTCAGCTATTTTTTTAATGTACTGGCCATGTAGTGCTTTGTCTTCCCATGCCTCTATTCTGTTCTTCATTTGGTCTTTCTTGTAGGCCAGTTTGGTCTCTTCAGTAGTCAGTGAGCCTTCCTGATATACTAATTTCAGTGCATCTTCATCATTGTCCCTCAGATATTCTTCCAAAGCCATTTTTTCTTCTTCAACCACCTGATGTACTTGCAGCATTCCACGTCCATCTATTTCCCTTGGTAGATATTTTGTCAATGTCACTGCATGGATGAAGGGCATGATTCATTGTCATTATTTTCTGGTCTTCCTATTCATTGCTTTTAGTTCGGCTTGAGTCCAGTCCACTATTCCAGCTGTGTAGTATATTATTATTATTATTATTATTATTATTATTATTATTATTATTATTATTATTATTATTATTATTATTATTATAAAAGAATGATTTTAAAAAATCTAACAAAGAAAAATAATCCAACCCAAAATACAAAATAAATAGCTATCCAGCAGCCGAGATAAAAATAGACACAAAAAGCATACTAGAAATATAATACAAATATTTCAATAAAACTAATTCACAGAGGGAAGATGATCGACAAGATGGGATGAGTGACAGGAAAGGCTTTCTTTCTGAGTCCCACAAACTGACACTCTTTAATGGACAGATCCCGTAACATCCCTCTCCTGTTGGATCTGATGAGACAGACAGACGTGATCAAGGCGAGGTGGCTCTGGTCCCATGCTTTTTTTTTCGAGTGTCTTCTCCATTTCCAAGCATTAGGGTCTTCTCCAGCTACTCTGTGCTATTGCATTACAGCTCGACTTACAACGTTTCATCTAGTGACTGTGCGAAGTTACATTGGCACTGAACAAAATGACTTATGTCTGTTTTCACACTTATGACCGTTGTAGCATCTCCATGATCACATGATCAAAAAGACCGCAGTGTCCTGGGGACATCCGATCACCTTTTGTGACCTTCTGACAAGCAGAATCAATGGGGAAGCCCAGATTCAATTAACTTACTAACTTAACAATTACAGTGATTCACTTAACTGTGGCAGGAAAGGTTGTACAAATGGGGCAAAACTCAACAACTGTCTTGCTTAACGATTTGTGGCCATAAGTCTATATAGGTAGTCCTTGACTTACAACCATAATTGGGGCAGAATTTATGTTGTTGTTAAACGAGGCAGTTATTGAGTCACACCCCATTTGATGAACTTTTTTAACCTTGGATGTTAAGCAAATCATTTTAAGTGAATCGAGTGGTGGTTAAGTGAATCCAGCTCCCCTTCTTGACTTTCCTTGTCAGAAGAAAACTAGGAAAGTCGCAAATAGCATCACATGACCCCATATGCTGGTTGGCGAGGGCCCAAATTTTGATCGTGTGGCTGTGGGGATCGAAAGTACAAGAACTGATTTTAAGTCACTTTTTTCAGAGCTGTCTAACTTTGAACAGTCCCTTAAGTCAGGGGTCCCCAACCCTCAGTCCGTGGACCAGTACCGGGCCGCGGCATGCCAGCAACCGGTCCACACAAACAAGCAAAGCCCCATCTGCAAGATGCAGGTAGCACACAAAACCACGCACCCTCCGGTCCGTGGAAAAACCTCTCTCCACGGAACCGGTCCCTGGTGCCCAAAAGATTGGGGACCTCTGCCTTAAGGAATGGTTGTAAACCGAGGACTACCTGTTTGTATATTTGTATGTCCAAATGATCTAAGCAGTAGCTTTACGATTACCCAGTTCCAGCAAGCATCCTGAATTGGCTTCCTCTAGTGGTGAATGACATGTGGCACAATATATTGTCAAAAACCCTGCCAATTGCTCCCCTGACTAGCACTGTACATGTACAAATCCCAAGAGGCAGATTGGTATGGAGAGCCCAGACAGAATCCTGTGCCAAAGACAACTGTATTTTTTCAGAATTAGCTTCTCAGTTTCCCTGGGGCGGAAGAAACCCAGCATATACCACCAACGCAAAGAGACAGAATGGGCATCCCTGGGCATTTTCATGTTGACTGAAGGGTCTGGTTTTTTTCCTGTGCTGGAAGAGGGTGTTGGGAAGAGCGCAAAGCTCTGGGATCAACGGGATAGTGAAATACTCAAGCCTGAGGATATCCACGTTCCAAAAGAGGATGCAGACTGGTGTATTTTGGGCTGGCTGGACTGTTGCAGATTTAGGAAAACGGCAATATAATTAAAGCAGAAATGCAGGACGGTAATCTCACCCCAGTGGGAAAAAGACTTTCTGAATCAACCTGGTTCCTACTTTCTGTTGCCTTCCCAGGGACCGAATATAGGAATTCCCAGTGCTTGATTTTTAAGCCGGATACTTCCCATTTCATCACCACCTGAGTGATCGGAAACCCCAACTATAAATACAGGATTAACTGTCCGCTTCTAAATTGAATGGATGTTTTCTTGCTAGCTATCCCTACCAAGTATTGAAGAAAAACATAAATGCCGATTACAAAACTTCCCTGTGCAAAATCGTAAACTTCCTCTCCTATTGCACACCTATCCAGTCGTTAAGATCTGTAGCAGCGGTGTGTGTGTGTGTGTGTGTGTGTGTGTGTCTTTTAAAAGATGCACCAGATGTCTATAGAGATTCTCAATCATCCAGGTCATCCTTGTCCCAAAGATGCTTTTCTGAAAGGCTGAAAGGTTGTTCTTGGTTTTTTTTCCTTGAAAATGTTTTGCTTCTCATCTAAGAAGCTTCTACAGTTCAGTTCAAGGGGGGAAAAAAGCAAGAAAGTCCTGTGGCCTTTTGGAAAAGCAGCTTTGAAATGCACCAAAAGGATTTGGGGGAAAAAAATGGGACTCTGATGTTATATTTTGACGGCAACAAGATTACTTTATGCTCAAAAATGGAAGGACACTTTGATTCCCACAATGGACCAATGGCTGCAAAAGTTGATGTTGTTAGCAGAGATGGCTAAATTGACTGCTCTGATTAAAGAAAACAACAAAATTTTGTTTCTACTTGGAAACCGCTTTTGGACTTTGTGCTTGAGGTGGAAACAAAATGAAACTTTTGAGTTTTCTGAGGGTTAGGAAGATTTGTTGTTATAGATATGACTAGTTTATATTATTATATAAAAGTAAAGAGTTGAGATTTTGTGCTGTCACCTTACTCTACTGCACCAAAATGAGTTGGAAGTCAACTCTTTTTCTTTCTCCCTTCTGCCCTACCCTTTTTCCTTCCCTTGTTTTCCCCTTATTTTCTTTTGTATTTTTGCATTTTATATTACATTTTGATAAACTAGTAAAATCTTGAAAATAAAAAAAAAGACATGCACCAGATCCCCTGATCTTTCTGGCATGCAAGAAAGATTTGTCTCCTGCATCACTGCTAGATGAGAAAATGCAGGAATTGCATTTGATCCCAGCAATCTCAGCATCTAGGAAACTGCTAAGGATCCATTACTTTCCCTTGATTTTTTTTTTGCCTCTTTTGATTGACTAATCAAGTGCCATGAAATTGTTTTTGACTCCTAGCAACCACACAGATTTTCTCCATGCCAATCTATCCTAATCCTGATCTTTTGGGACTTCTAATGTTGCACTCAAATATTTTGGCCACCTAATGAGAAGGAAGGACTCAGTGGAGAAGAGCCTAATGCTGGGAAAGATTGAGGGCAATAGAAGAAAGGGACGACAGAGAATGAGGTGGCTGGCTGGAGTCACTGAAGCAGGAGGCGTAAGCTTAAATGGACTCCAGAAGATGGTAGAGGACAGGAAGGCCTGGAGGAATGTTGTCCATGGGGTCGCGATGGGTCGGACATGACTTCGCAACTAACAACAACAACAACAGTGTTGCACTCATCACCTCCATAACTTAATCCGTCCCCCTTGCTTCTGGTCTTCCTTTTTCCTCTTTCCATCCACCTTTCCTAGTATCAAAACCCTCCCTAGAAACCTGGGCCTTCACATGACTTGTCCAAACTACGATAATTTGAGTTAGGTTATTTGCTCCATATCAACTCTGGGTTGACATGGTCTATGTTCTACTTGTTTATTTCCTTGGCTGACAATGGTATTCTCAGGAGTCTTTTCCAACACCAAAGTTCAAAGGCATCAATAGTCATTTTAATCTATGCTTTTAACTTTCTAGTTGTTGGTCCTGTTTTCAACATTTTGCCAGGTGCCCTAAGTCAGGGGTCCCCAGTCTGTGGACCAGTACCGGCCGTGGCATGCCAGCAACTGGGCCACCCTAACAAGCAAAGCCCCATCCGTGCGATGCAGGCAGCACAAAACCCACGCACCCTCCAGTCCACGGAAAAACCTTTCTCCACAGAACCGGTCCCTGGTGCCCAAAAGATTGGGGACCTCTTCCCTAAGTAGTTGCCAGGGAATAATGGCAGGATATACAGGTAGTCTTCGACTTACAATCATTTTAGTGACAGTTCAAAGTTACAACAGCACTGGAAAATGTGACTTATGACTGGTCCTTGTGTCAAGGCTGAGTCGGATTCTATCACTACCTGCCATTCTTCTTGTCGCTTGACCTGTGGGTCGCGGCCCACTATGATCCGTGGCCTGTTTGCAACCGGGCCATGTGAGTGGCTGGCTAGTGCACACGCACAGCCCCTCACATGAGCGTCACAGGTGCTTGGGGCCTCACTCGTGTGAGCATCGCAGGTGCTCAGAGCATCGCTCGCGTGAGCGTCACATCTGCTCTTGGCCCCACTCACACGAGCAACGGGTGCTTGTGTGTATGCATGTGCCTGCCCCTCCCATAAAACCATCCCCTCTGTAATGTATTGGGATTTTACTTGAACTGCTTTCATGTGTCTTTTGAATACTGCTTAAGGTTGCTCAATTGAGGTGTCTGTGTAACGGTCGCTGACTAGCCAGACATGCAGTCTCCAAGAAGATCATTGGATGATTTGGGGCGGGAATGGGTTCTTTTAAAGCTATTGGCCGTCGCCTAGTGGCCAACCATATAAGTAGCTGCGCAGAAGCCTTTGCTTCAGTTCTGTTCATGTTTGCCTCAATAAAGCAATGTTCCTGTTTTCAACCTCTCATCTCACCTGCTTCCAAAATACTCACCACACAAAACCCTCTTCTCCTTCCCCCTCCAGGCTGTCAACCCGGAAAGGTTGGGCAACTCTGAGCTTGACAACAGAAACTGAAGGGAGATGGCTGAGCCTGAGAAAGTTCCTACACCTCAAGGTCATCTTATGAGAACTGATCGAAGGGTGCAGACTGTTTCTCAAAACACAAATAATGTGTTGGGACGGGGGGGGGGTCCCAATAGGTGCTGGTGATGACCTATAAAGCCCTACATGGCATGGGTCCAGATTATCTTAGGAAGCACCTGCTGCCAGCATCAACTTCCCATCGTCCTGTGCGCTCCCATAGAGGGCCTCCTTAGGGTGCCGCCAGTTAGGGAGTGCTGGCAGGTGATCCCCAGAGGGAGGGCATTTTCTGTGGGCGCACCTGCCCTTTGGAATGATTTACCTGTGGAACTCTGGACCGCCCCTGATCTGCGTTCATTTCACCGGGACCTGAAAACCTGGCTTTTCGATCTATCAGGCCTGGACTGAAGGGGTTTTAGCTTTTTAATATTGTTTTAATTGTTGGGCTTTAATTAATTTAATTCATTTTAATTTTATATTATCTTTTTATATTGTCTTTTATATGCTGCCCTGTAAACCGCCCTGAGTCCTTCGGGAATAGGGCGGTATAGAAAACTAATTAAATAAATAAATAAAAATAAAAAGGGGAATTTACCTATGCTGTTTTCCCTGGGAATCTTTAGAATTGGCTTTGCTTCTTCTGTACCTACCCTGTTTCCCTGAAAGTAAGGTCTACCCCCAAAATAAGCCCTAGCTTGATTTTTGGAGGTGGGCCTAATATAAGCTGAGAAGGTCGCAAATGATGATCAGGTGACCCTAGGGCACTGCAACCATCTTAAGTACACGTTGGTTGCCAAATGCTTGAATTTTAATCATGTGATCATGATACCCTGGGGATGCCACAATGGTCGTAAATGTGAGGACTGGTCACAAGTCACTTTCTTCGGTGCTGTTGTAACTTTGAATGGTCTCTGAACAAACGGTTGTACGGCAAGGACTGCCTGTAAACTTGTCAAATGAAGGGCACAACCTGATCGTCATAGAATGTCCAGTTGCAGGGAATACACCTTGTACCGAATTTGTAGCGCAGCCGACTAGACTTGAATAGGAGTGCGGTCTTCAGCTGCTGCTTTGGTTCTGAAAGCGCTAGGTTTCCGGTTCCCTAGGTCAGTAGTATCTATATTTATCCATTTTTCTTTCTGCTCAAAGTTTGATAAAGAAAGCAAACACGGACCATGTAATTTTGTCTGCTTTGTTGCAGAGAAATGAGGGCTGAGCCCATCGAGAGAAACATGAAAATAACTTGATTTAAGTGTGTGTGATAAAACAAGAGGAGAAAGGCAGAAGAATGAAGGGTGTGGCTTTGTGTACAAAGAAGCGCTAGTAAAATGAAGTTCTCTGAGGTGAGGTGGAGGGGGTTGGGTCATAAAGAGAGAATGAATAAGATTCATACTGCAGACTCAAAAGGAAGAATGAATTGGTCGAGACTGAGAAATCTGTGGTTAGATGAATTTGCTGAGTTCCTCAGAAGAAGAGAGGTGAGAAGAACAACAGGAAACGTATGGAAGCATGGAGAGAAAGATCAGCAGAGAGTAAATTTTGGTGGTGTAAACTTGATGAAGCTAGATTTATCATTCCCCTGATTTGCTATTGCTGTACTCTGCATAACTATGAAAGCGTTCTAAGAAAGAAATGAATGAAACACTAGCCAAAAAAAAAAAGAATTGTGTTTGTGTGCGTGCGTGTGCTGTGTGTGCAGTATATCACCAGGTCCTTTGAATTAATTTATGACAATTATTTCTTATCCTCAGCAACATTAAGATATATAGACATGCCTGAGGAATTCTGGGAGTTGTAGTCCACACATCAAGAAGTTGCTGTGCTTGAGGAAACACTGGCCAGGTTGTGCTTGACTTATGACAGACAGGTCATGATGCACCTCCTGAGTTATTTATGATTTGGATTCAGAGTTATGATGGCTGCGGCCCCACTGCAGTCACGTGATCTGTTTTGGGGCACCTGGAAACCAGCCCACGTTTACATCCATTTGCAGAGTCCCACTGTGACAGGACCACAATATACAACTTTTTTTTTTGCCAGCCACTGGCATTTACTTCTGATTTCCAGCAATGTGTGCCCATTGAGGAAACTGATTTTGCTTACCAACCACCACATTTGCTTAATGACCACTGCAAGACATGGTAAAATCAGGCAAGGTCACTTGGTGATCTGCTCCGTATAAACAGAGGCATAGAATCAAAACTATGTGAAGTATTAATACCACTTTATAAAGCCTTAGTAAGGCCACACCTGCAATATTGGATCCAGTTTTGCTCACATTACAAAAAAGATGTTGAGATTTTGGAAAAGGCCTGGAGACTAAAACATATGAAGAATGGTTGCAGGATTTGGGTATGGCTAGTCTAGAGAAAAGAAGGAGTGGGGGGTCATTCTAGCAGTATTACAGTATTTGAAAGGCTGCCACAAAGAGAAGGGGGTCAATTTATTCTCCGAAGCACCAGAGGGCAAGACAAGAAACAATGGATGGAAACTAATCAAGGAGGGAAGCAACCTGGAATTAAGGAGAAACTTCCTAATAGTGGGAACAATTAACCAGTGGAACAGCTTGCCTTCAGACTGTTGTAGGTGCTTTCTTACTGGAGGCTTTTAAGAAGAGATTGGACAGCCCACTTGTTTGAAATATTTTTTATTTTTATTTTAATCCCATTTATATCCCGCCCTTCTCTGAAGACTCAGGGCGGCTTACAATCTAAGCACAAATCAAATGTGCTTAGCAGTAGCCTTCATTCTATGTATATGCCTGCTTATTAGGGCTTTCGCCCCCCTCCCCAAGCGGCATTATTACAAAGTCAGCTTAATTGCCCCCAACAATCTGGGTCCTCATTTTACCTACCTGGGAAGGATGGAAGGCTGAGTCAACCTTGAGCCTGGTGGGATGCGAACCTGCACTAATTGCAGGCAGCTGGTGTTACTTAAGGAGGCATTAGCCCACTGATCCACCATGGCTCTTATAGTACAGGGTCTCCTCTTGAGCAGGGGGTTGAACTAGACCTCCAAGCTCTGTTCTGATTCTAATTCTAATTCACGTGTCTGCGCTGCATTTGAGCGCGGCAACGGAGTTTGGCCCAGCCGGGTTGAGCCCGGAGGATGAACAAATCAAGATGGGATCCAGGCTCGCTTGGAAGGGCGAGGCCTGGGCGGTCGGTGGCGAGAAGGACCCCCGCAGCAGCCCTCTTCTCCCCGCGCAGCCGCTCACTTCGGCCGCGCCCCCTTCTCCCTCTCCAAAGCGACGCCTCGACGCCAACTTTGGGGAAAGTTTGGCGCCCGACTTTCCGCCGCGGCCCCGTCGTTCCTCCTCGGCCCGTCCCGTCTCGCTCTCATGCTCTCCCAGTACGGGCGCCGCGCCTTGGGCGCGCTGATGCTCTTGGGCACCGCCTCGGGCTTGGTGGCCGTGCTGGCCTCGATGCTGCTCTTCCAGATCCAAGGAGGCGCCGTCGGCAACCGCGACCTGACCCAGCGGCTCCGGGCTCTGCTGCGGCCCATCTCGGCCGGCTTGGCCTCGCTCGGCTTGGTGCTCAGCCTGAGCTGCCTGCTGCTGAGCCTCCTGCACGGCTACTGCGGCGCCGAGCGATGCGCGGCCTCCGGGGGCGGGCTGGGCAGCGAGAGGTGCGTATGCGGGAAGAGTCCCGGTCCGGGCCCAGCTCTCTTCTCCGAAGGTCCCCTCGCCACGATCGGGGTGGTGGTGGTGGCTTTTCCTGAGGGTGGCATTTTTTTTTCCAGAACTGGGTTTGAAGGGGGTGGGGGTGGGAGGCACTGAGTTGGCGCAGAGCATGTAACTTGGGTTAACTTTTGCTAAGCCAGGATGTTTGACCTCTGCTTTTGCTGAAAAAGCCCTCCCCCCCCCAAGCTGGGCTACCATATCACATCAAGCGTTAAACTATGATTTAATGCTCAGCTTCATCCAGTCAACTGGACCCACAAGTCCAGAAATTAAGGCATTTCAGGGTCGTAAAAAGAGTCGTAAAGCATCCTGGAGGAAGGTTGTCCATGGGGTCACGATGGGTCGGACACGACTTCGCAACTAACAACAACCACAACCTTTTTTAAAATTATTTTTATTTTTTTAATTCCATTTATATCCCACCCTTCTCCGAAGACTCAGGGCGGCTTACAAGCTTAGCAGTAGCCTTTTGGGCACCAGGGACTGGTTACATGGAAAGAGGTTTTTCCATGGACCGGGGTGGGTGGGTGGGGTGGGTTGTGCGCTGCCTGCATCCCGCGGATGAACTTTGCCTGTTTGTGCGGCCCGGTTGCTGGCATGCTACGGCCTGCTACTGGTCCCCGGAATGAGGGTTGGAGACCCCTGGTATAGGGAATCAATCCAAAGATGACCAAATTAAGCAGATATCTGTTGCCTTTTGGGATTGACATAATTTTAAGTCTTTCTTTTGGCTTTGATTTTGATTGAACTAAACCACAGGATGGTTGGGTTCACATCATACATCGAACCAGGGTTAAAAAAACAGAGCAAATGTATTTACATTAAATCCTGTATCTAAATAAAGAAAACTGAGTAGGGCTTATTATAATAGTCTGATTGACAAAACACGTTGAACTACAATCCAAGTTTGGGTTGTCTAATATGCGCAAACCCATGCAGGCTTTGGGATGCTTGTAGCTAATATTTACATATTTCCAAAGTCGACAAAAATTCATTAAAACCGTAACAGAATCGTAGGGGGATAATTTTTGTATAAGTGTCCCCTTCCTAGAGTTTTGCTCCAGGATCACATCACCCTTGAGGGATGGCTCGCATTATTGTGCAAAGTGCAACACACACCAACCACATGCATGTGCCAGCCTTTATAAAGTGAAATTCCATTTTAATGAGCAAGTTTGGAATCCAGCCTCCTGGCGTTCACTCTATTCATTATGCTTTCATCTCAGCTCCTCCGTTTTTCCCGAGTTGCTGTGGTGATTCTGAATTAACACTTCAGATGTTCTTTCTAGATCCCACCTCATACCTTATAACCCTTCCCTTCCATTCTCCTCTCTCTCTGTCCCATAATCTACATTAAATTCCTTTCCTTCTCCCTCTTCTCCTTCTCCCTTCCCTTTCCCTTCCCCCTTCCTCCTTTCTTTCCCTTCCCTTCCTCCGTCTTCCCTTTCCCCCTTCCCTTTCCCTCCCCTTCCTTCCCATTTCCCCTTCCCTTTCCTTTCCCACTTTCCTTCTATGCCTGCCAAGGAGAGCAGTGGGGTGGAATTCCTTCTGCAATTGACAAAGCAAGACTCAATACTTGAAGACACCAAAAGACAGCCTGTGATTCTATTCCTCCCTCCCCTCTGTCCCCCCCCCCCCGCCACCTAAAGCTCCCTGTGAAGATGAAGTTTCAACCCTGGTAACCAGCTGTTCTTCCCCCCCCCCCCCAAAGCTTCACATTTTTACTCCCCAGTAACAGCTTGAATTCCTGCATGTCAAAGAGAACTGCAGTAACTCCAACAAAACACCAGCTCTGGCCCAAGTAAGAATTTAAAAGAGCTGTTTCGTTAAAAGAAATGGGCCAGATATTAATAAAAAAAAACCTTCTGTCTTTGGGTTTCAGCTGACCCCCCCCCCTTCCCAAAACAGAGGGGCTATTTTACCCATGGATACGGTTGATGGCTCGCTTCCTCGGATCTTTGGCAGCTTCAGCACAAAGTTGCTTTTTGCGCTGTTCACAATTTGCCGGGGACAATCAAATCTACAGCACAAGGAGTCCTTGACTTATGGCAATTGGGACTGGAACTTCTGTTGCTAAGAGAAATGGCTGTTGAGTGAGTTGCATCCAATTCAACAACTTTTTTTTTTTTGCTATGGTCGTTAACCAAATCACGTTTGTTAAGCGAATCACAAGGTTGTTAAGCAAATCTGGCTTTCTCTTTTGACTCTTGCTTGACAGAAGCCATCTGGGAAGTTCATAAATGGTGACCACATGACCCTGGGTTGCTGCAGCCATCGTAAATATACACCAGTGACCAAGTGCTGAAATTTTGATCACATGGCCACGGGTTTCCTGCGACGGTTGTTAAGTGTGAAAAATAGTGGTTAAGTCACTTTTTTCACTGCTGTTGTTAACTTTGAACGGTCCCTAATGGAAGTAGGTATGTTGAGGACTGTCTGTATTTTAGAGCAATATGTAAGTTTGTCAACATTATAGTAGGTTTGCACGTGAGATCCCTTTGGAGCAAGGGATCTATCTACTTTGCAGACAAAAATAGTTAAATATATTGTTCTTATGTCACAGAGGTGACTGGTTCCTGTTGGAGAGCCGAAAAGTGAGACATGTAGCTGTGGGTGTGTTTTGCTGTGCTGTTTTAGCCTATCTAGCAGGTGAGTAGTTTCTCCCTTCCCTTTTTGGTTTCCCTCGCTTGTCCTTTCCTAGAAGAAATATTCAAAAGCTGGTTAGAAAGTTACGTTTGGTATAAGGCAGGGGTACGCAACCTTGGGTCTTTTAGGACTCATGGACTTCAACTCCCAGAATTCCTGAGCCAGCCGTGCTGAGGGGAAAGGAAGAGGTTTCCAAGCTGAGCCATGCTGGCTCAGGAATTCTGGGAGTTGAAGTCCACGAGTCATGAGGGAGCCAAGGTTGCCTACCCGTTTAAGGAAATAAAATTTCCCATCCATATAACTTCTGGAGTACTGAGAACCATGCTTTAAAAACAAGTTAGGCACAAAGGAAAGGCAGGGAGAGAAGTTACAAAAGCATCCAGTTCTATTTTATTTTGCATTTATCTATGGTCTACGTTTTCATTTGAACTGTATTCTTTAGAGCTTATTCTATTATAAGCTGCACAGAGACCCTCTGGCTATAGGGTGGTTTAATTTACAATAAATAAATTGCAAGGAAGCATACAGGTAGTCCTTGACGTACAACCACAGTTCAGTCCAAAATTGATGTTGCTGAGTGAAACCTTTGTTAAATGAGTTTTGCCCCATTTTTCTGAACTTTCTTGCCACGACTGTTAAGTGAATCGCTACAGTTGTTAAGTTAGTAACATGGCTGTTAAGTGAATTAAGTGTCTTTTTTTAAAAAAAATCCCATTTATATCCTGTCCTTTCTCCGAAGACTCAGGGCGGCTTACAATCTAAAGCACAAATCAATGTGCTTAGCAATAGCCTTCATTCTATGTATATGCCTGCTTATTAGGGCTTTTGCCCCCCCCCCCCAAGCGGCATTATTACAAAGTCAGCTTATTGCCCCCAACAATCTGGGTCCTCATTTTACCTACCTGGGAAGGATGGAAGGCTGAGTCAACCTTGAGCCTGGTGGGATGCGAACCTGCACTAATTGCAGGCAGCTGGTGTTACTTAAGGAGGCATTAGCCCACTGCTCCACCAAGGCTCTTCCCCATTTGTCAGGTCACAAAAGCTGATCACATGATTCTAGGACACTGCAGCCATCATAAATATGAACCAGTGGCCAAGTGTCCGAATTCTGATCACATAACCATGGGGATGCTGCAATGGTCGTAAGTGTGAAAAACGGTCGTAAGTCACTTTTTCCAATGCCGTTGTAACTTTGAACGGCACTAAATGAATCATTGTAAGTTGAGGACTACCTGTACAGGCCAAGCCTTCTTCAGTATGCTAATTGCTGGGACAATTGTGAGTCAGTGTGTTGACTGAGTTAGCGTCTTGCATGAACACATGGGTTACAAACTTGGTTGATTGTTCTGGGAGAACCCAATTCTCTTGTAGGCTGTTTTAAGCTTTGGTCCTTGTTAAAAAATTTATTTTCCCTCTCTGCTGCTCTCCAGCCCTCTCGATCTACGTGATGATGGCATTTGAGAGAGAAACGGGAATTACCTGTGCTTGTATCTTCTCCTCTGGGATCATCGTCTTGATCATTACGGTGATCCACGTGCTCGTCCGGGCTTCCAAAGTCATGCAGCATAGCCCAGGAGAATTGTCATACAATCTTTACGAGAACGGCTCGGCCCAGAGTGGCGAAATGCCAGCTGTTCATCCCAGTGATGCTCCAAAGGTGGCCTCTTCACAGACACATCTGGAAATCCACCCAGAGGTTTCATTCCTGTCCTACGTGGAGCAGAAGTCCCACCAGACCACCCCAGCGAGCAGCACCAATGTCACCTCCGTGGACAGTGTTGTACCAACCCTGGAGAAAGAGGGCTGTAGCCTCCCCAGGATGCACCGGACACTTTCGGCAGAGTCCGGCCTTCTGCTGAGCGATGGGGTGAGGCAGGAAATGAAGAAAGTCCTGTCTCGCAAACCGAAGGGATCGGGCAAAGATTCAACCTTGGTGTGAAATCTTAGAAAACGATCCCCACAGAGATCTTCAATCTCCAGACGACCCTTGCTTGGAAGGAAGACGTACCATTGATTGCTTCACACGCTCTCTCATTCACTCATTAAGAAGTGGGGAACAACCGTATTTAGATTCCTTTAAAAGGAGATTAGGGTCAGCCCCACGGGTTTGTGACAATTCGCCACGGCCAACTTGCCACAGCCAACTCACACTGCGGGACAACTCGCCGTCGCCAACTTGCTGAGCGACAAGAGTTTTACACTAATATGAAAGAAAGAGTGGAACAGAATAATTAAAGAACGGATGCCAAAAGGAGGCACACAACAAAATCTGAATGGCAAAAATGAAAATATTTTTGTATTTATTTTAAATAATGAAACTGAATTGTTAAATTGTCTTGCGGTGAGTTGTCCCGCGGCAAGTTGGCTATGGCGAATTTGTCCCATTCCACAGCCCCACTAGATGGAACTCCACAGGAGGACCAGAACTCCACTTTATTGAGACAGGCTATAACACAGGTAGGCAATCTTGGCTCTTTTATGACTCATGGACTTCAACTCCCAGAATTCCTGAGCCAGCATGGCTGACTAAGGAATTCTGGGAGTTGAAGTCCATGAGTCATAAAAGAGCCAAGGTTGTCTATCCCTGGGCTATAATAATAAAATCTTGCAAGTCTGATTTTGTTGCGCAAATAGTCCTCGACTTACAGCAGTTCATTTAGTGACCATTCAAAGTTACAACTGCACTGGAAAAAATGACTCATGACCATTGCTCACACTTACAGCCGTTGCAGCATCCCCATGATCACTTGATCAAAATTCAGATTCTTGGCAATTGACTCTCATTTATGACGGTTGCAGTGTCCCGGGGTCATGTGATCTTTTGTGACCTTCTGATAAGCAAAGTCAATGGGGAATCCCGATTCACTTAACAACCCTATGACTAACTGGAAAACTGCCGTGCTTCACTTAATAACTGGCAAGAAAAGTCGTAAAATGGGTCAAAGCTCACTTAACACTTGTCTCATGTAGCAATAGAAATTTTGAGCTCCGTTAGGGTTGTAAGTTGAGGACTACCTGTATTTCCCCTCCTGGGATCAGGGAGGTGTTTGAACCACTTCCGAATATTATCTTGATACCCAGGACTTAAAAGAAACATTTTTGACGACTTTACCTAGGTCAGGGGTAGGCAACCTTGGCTCTTTTATGACTCGTGGACTTCAACTCCCAGAATTCCTCAGCCACCCTGTGCTGAGGAAAGGGAGAGGGAAAGGTTTCCATGCTGAGCTATGTTGGCTCAGGAATTCTGGGAGTTGAAGTCCACGAGTCATAAAAGAGCCAAGGTTGCCTATCCCTGATAGGTAATGATTCTTGCATATTTCTATCAGTCACCTCCCTTACTCTCAGCAATTAGAAGAATTCACATATTACAGATTGCGTGAGGATGTCTACATAGACCGTCCACGTTTGAAGGCCCAAAGGAGCATTTTTTTACTTGGGAAGAATTGTGAGGAAAGGGTGATTGCTTTTAAACCCTGATGCAGCAAGGAGGAATCTAAAGGGCTGATTAAGTGCGAAAAAGGATATTCTACTAACCAACCCCTCACCTTAATGCATGCTGGCTGAGGAATTCTGGGAGTTGAAGTCCACAAGTCATAAAAGGGCCAAGTTTGAAGACCCTTGCCCTAGTGCCTGCTGCAAACCAGCATCAAGAAAGACTGCTACTGAATATGGAGGCTTCCTTTAATGATCCTTTTACCTCCAATTCTGCTCTACTAATATTAGATGCCATCCATTATTAGATACCGTAGTACATTTAAATTGTTCCTAGGTGCTCCCATAAAGAGGCAATTTGTCTGGACTCACAGTAGTAAAGGAAGGTTGGTTGTATAGGTCAGGGTTCCCCAACCCCCGTCTGCGACCTGGGGCTGAGCTACAGCCTGTTCGGAACCAGGCCATGGAAGTGATGGGTGAATGTGCATGCATGAAGCTGCATTTATGAAAGCGGCACACGTGAAACCATGCCCTCTCTTCCCACCCTTCCCCCCACTGCTTCCACCAGTCCATCGAACTGTAAAGGTTGGAGACTGCTGGTATAGGTAATCCTTGACTTATGACCGTAATTGAGCCCAGAATTATGGTTATGCCTTGAGGCATCACATGGCCAGACCCGATTTTTCAACATTTTCTAGTGGTGATGTTAAGCAAATCCATTTTACCCAATGGGCTTTTTTTTTGGCCAGAAACTGGAAGTACTGGAAACCAGCAAAATTTGAAAAAAATAAAAAATCATAGTCACATGACCATGTGATGCTGTAGAGGGCTGTAAAAAGTGAGCGGGTTGCCAAGTGTACAGAATACGATCACATCACCACAGAGGTGTATGGGTGTGAGGCGGCCATAATTTCAAAACTGGGTTACAAATAGTTTTGGGGAGCCCATTGTAACTTTGAACTTGAGGACTATCTGTACTGAATTGAAGGCTTGGTAGACTTTTTGATTATAGTGAAGACTGGAACAGCAACATCAGATCAAGTCTGTGAATCCAACATCCACAGTTTGTGTGCCATTCGGAAAGCGATAGTGATTAGGGTTCGCAAGAGCTAAAGTCCGTAACAAGACCTCACCTCAAGTCAGGAATTACACGCCTTTTAGTGATTTAGTTAGAACCATTACCATACTTTTACATAAGCCAGAAATGAAATGTAGGCATGTCCAAGGAGAAACATGGGCCAGCAGATGCAAATGACACTCATAATTTCAACAGAATTTTCCACTTCAGTAGAACAAGAGAGAAAATTCACATCTCTCCATCCTCATGATAATGGTTGAACAGCATAATCTGGATTTACCCTGCAAAGCTATTGCAAAGATTCCTAAAAGTAAAAATGTCACTGAATATTTTGATCCTAAAACCCTAATCCTAAAACTAAAAAAACCCAGTATAAATAACAAAAACTATATATCAAGCCTAGCTCAAATTCCTTGCCCTGTTACTGAAAAAAGGAATATTATCCCATAATTCCAAATTCTGGGTGATCACCTGATCTAAATGGAAATTTGTTCCTTGGCTAGAGTTGGCATTAATTATTTTTGGGGGGGAGGTGGGGGGGAAGGAAGGGTAAGAACTGGGCTGGGCAGGGAGCTGTCATGAGTATTAAAAGTATTTTCCCCCTAGATTTGGGATGGATTTTTCCTTTGAATTATATTCATCCAAATTCAGGGATTCCTACACTTTTCGTCTGTTGTGTTTCCCACTTCCAAAGGGTAAGAAAGGAATCTCTGATTTTCACCCCTTGGGATTGGAGGGGGCTCTGGAGACCATGAAAAGCTGATGGAGGGCAGGATGGGGGCATTGATGCAGGCCTTGGATAGCTAACCAGAGACACAAATAAGGTCTGGCAAACTCCCTTTATACAGAACCAGGAGCCCATTGGATTCACATCAGCGAGAGCAGAGGGGCGTGTAAAATGGAGTGTCTTTGAGCACGCTCAGGATCAAAGTAGGATAATATTGCTCTCTGCAACCCAGGAGATTGGCCGCATTAACCAATTGACCCCTTTGCCATTCCGAAATCTATGATATGGATTTATCTGATAGGAAAACTAGGTCTTCTCTTTACTTTCCTTGTGTAGGGTGGGGTAGGGGATCGTCTTAAATCTAAGATTGCTTTCCCTTTTTTGACAAAGGCAGGAGATGGCAAAACCTAGCTTGACCGTGAGAACAGAAGGACAGTCACTTGGAATATCTTGAAAAAGGAAGGAGAGGATAAGATGAAGCAGGGAGAACTGGGAGAAGAACGGGCAGCCAATGAGAAGGCACAACGCCTGTTTTACAAGTACAGGAGGTCCTGGGTTCAAAATCTGGAATTTTCAAATACAGCTGGCACATCTGAGGCTCAGGAGTGGCGTGATCAGCTTGCCATCAATCATGAGCTACATGGACCAACAGTTTGGCTCAATATAATGGGATCCCATGTGTTGTCTCCCCTCCCCTCTTCCTCTACGAAGCCAATCCTGTCTCACCCCAGCACTTGTACAAGACATGACACAGCAAGAAAAATCTTGCCTGCAGTGTTTCTTCCTTGGAAACCTAAGTATTGCTAACCTATGTGCTTTGCTTAGAGCAATTTTTTAAAAATTAACTGTAATTATTGATGTTAAAAAAATGATTAAACCTGGAGACTGGTTAATATAAACGTGTCTTGGTCACATCCGACGTGTAGAGCGGCTTCCCCCTTGGCATTTGAAGCTTCTTTCCATAAGTAGAGAGGATGACCATGAAGTTTTCCCAGACCCGGATCTCCAGAGCTACCTCCGTGCAGAATTCAACCGATCTTTTACGGCAATGGCGTGTTTAAGGAGCCCTTCAATGTTCTTGAAATACATGGTACTGTCCTTCATATTCTTGATGGCACTGGAGAGGAAGGAAAGCACCTGGTTAGAATTACAAGAGTTGGGGAAAGAATGGATCAAGAGTGTCCCAGCCTCAGAAATCCAGGAACAGGGACAGAGAGAAGAGTATTTCTCATGTAGGGGCAGGGGTTAGAATGGTGAAAAACGAGTTGTTAAGGGCAGTCACCTGCAGGCATATTCTACCGTGTAAATGGCTCCTTGACTCTGCTCTTCCCAGCTCTGCATGTCAGCCTGCAAAAAGAAAGGACAGCTGATCTTTTGCTAGGTAGAAGCACAAGAGACCTGGTGGTCAGAATGCAGTATTGCAGGCTAATTCTGCTCACTGCCAGAAGTTCAATTCTGACCAGCTCAAGGTTGACTCATCCTTCCATCCTTTTCAGGTTGGTAAAATGAGTTCCCAGATTGTTGGGGGCAATAGGCTTGACTCTGTAAACTTCTGTAAAGCGCTATTAAGTGCTATTGTTATTGCTATAAAACGTTCCTGCACTTTCTGTCACCCTTCTTGCCCTGTGCAGAAATGCAAAGTGGAAAAAAAAGGGATTTACCTTTGTTCACTTTTCCCTTAAGCTTTTGACTCCAGTTTTTACAAAATGTCTATATGTCACATTACCAGTAATTCTCGACTTACAATTATTTGTTTAGAGACCACTCAAAGTTTCAACAGCACCTAAAAAAGTCATTTATGACCAGTTGTTGCGCTTACAACCGTCACAACACTCCCAAGATCATGTGATCAGAATTCAGACACTTGGCAACCAGCATATATTTACAATTGTTGCAACATCTCGAGATCATGTGATCACCATTTGTGACTTTTCCAGCCGGTTTCCAACAAGCAAAGTCAGTGGGGGAAGCTGGACTGATCTGCTTAACAACTGTGGGAAAAAGGTGATAAAATCAGGTGCGACTCATTTAAAAACCACCTTGTTTAGCAACCAAAATTCTGGTCCCAATTATGGTTGAGAACTACCTATATATCTTTTAAGGTGAACCACATTATGCAAAGCATGGAAGAAGAGCAGATATGATGGCTTTTTTTTAAGAGTCACTTTTTCTCATATCCTATCTAGGTACTATCCATTTTCCACATTAGTTCACACAACCCCTTTCCCATTGCTTTGAAGGATGTGAGAATGATTTATCCCATCACTGTTTAGTTAATGCTGAATAAGAAAATTAACAATGCAGTTAAGTAACAAGGACATATTCAAAAGAGCAAAGGGAAACCAAGAGGTCAAGGAGAAGAAGTGAAGACAGAGCTTTTCCTAATATAATTATCCAGAAGGGAATTATCCCTTTCCAGTGGTGGGATTCAGTCGGTTCGCACCACTTTGGCAGAACCGGTAGCTCATTTTTTGTTGCCCAGGCCCAGAATGGACTTCCGAAAGTTACATCCACACAGAGAACTGGTTGTTCACATATCTGAATCCTACCACTGTCTCCTTCCCAATATGCAGCTTCTTAAGATATTTTTGAGTTTCTCCCAAACTGCTCAGAGTCCATAAAGAAAACCAGTTGCACCCCAAACAATTCTGAAGTGATCCACAACTACTCAACCAATAGGTTGTGAAAGGGTGATTTGTTACTTCAATCTGGCTTAATTTATTTTTCAGGAGCAGCCTAATTACTGACTCAAAGAGGCTGGTAGTGCTCCCTCTCTCATAGAGGCATTTAACCACATTCTTCTTAGCAATGTAACAAACACAAACTGATAAAAGGAAGATATATATATATATATATATATATATATATATATATATATATATATATATATATATATATATATATATATATATATATATATATGTTTCAAATGTTAACTCTTTAGATTACCTTGCTAGGCCCCAAACATGGGGCAAATCTTTATTTCCTGTTTTCAGCCTATCTTGAAGGCTATCGAACAGGCAGTAGTCACACCGGACAATTCCTATATTTGTGTAAATTACTAACAAAGAATTAAAGGGAAACTGAAATGCATTTCTGACTCATTAGTCGTCATCAGCCAGCCATACCCTTCTGAGATTCGAACCATGGGCTGATTGCATATGAGGCAGTGTTATTTGCCTCTAAGCCACAAGGTCTCTCTCGCTCTGTTAGCTTTTTTTTTCTGCAAGGGAAGATATGTTTCAAATGTTAACTCTTTAGATTACCTTGCTAGGCCCCAAACATGGGGCAAATCTTTATTTCCTGTTTTCAGCCTATCTTGAAGGCTATCGAACAGGCAGTAGTCACACCGGACAATTCCTATATTTGTGTAAATTACTAACAAAGAATTAAAGGGAAACTGAAATGCATTTCTGACTCATTAGTCATCATCAGCCAGCCATACCCTTCTGAGATTCGAACCATGGGCTGATTGCATATGAGGCAGTGTTATTTGCCTCTAAGCCACAAGGTCTCTCTCGCTCTGTTAGCTTTTTTTTCTGCAAGGGAAGATATGTTTCAAATGTTAACTCTTTAGATTACCTTGCTAGGCCCCAAACATGGGGCAAATCTTTATTTCCTGTTTTCAGCCTATCTTGAAGGCTATCGAACAGGCAGTAGTCACACCGGACAATTCCTATATTTGTGTAAATTACTAACAAAGAATTAAAGGGAAACTGAAATGCATTTCTGACTCATTAGTCGTCATCAGCCAGCCATACCCTTCTGAGATTCGAACCATGGGCTGATTGCATATGAGGCAGTGTTATTTGCCTCTAAGCCACAAGGTCTCTCTCGCTCTGTTAGCTTTTTTTTCTGCAAGGGAAGATATGTTTCAAATGTTAACTCTTTAGATTACCTTGCTAGGCCCCAAACATGGGGCAAATCTTTATTTCCTGTTTTCAGCCTATCTTGAAGGCTATCGAACAGGCAGTAGTCACACCGGACAATTCCTATATTTGTGTAAATTACTAACAAAGAATTAAAGGGAAACTGAAATGCATTTCTGACTCATTAGTCGTCATCAGCCAGCCATACCCTTCTGAGATTCGAACCATGGGCTGATTGCATATGAGGCAGTGTTATTTGCCTCTAAGCCACAAGGTCTCTCTCGCTCTGTTAGCTTTTTTTTCTGCAAGGGAAGATATGTTTCAAATGTTAACTCTTTAGATTACCTTGCTAGGCCCCAAACATGGGGCAAATCTTTATTTCCTGTTTTCAGCCTATCTTGAAGGCTATCGAACAGGCAGTAGTCACACCGGACAATTCCTATATTTGTGTAAATTACTAACAAAGAATTAAAGGGAAACTGAAATGCATTTCTGACTCATTAGTCGTCATCAGCCAGCCATACCCTTCTGAGATTCGAACCATGGGCTGATTGCATATGAGGCAGTGTTATTTGCCTCTAAGCCACAAGGTCTCTCTCGCTCTGTTAGCTTTTTTTTTTCTGCAAGGGAAGATATGTTTCAAATGTTAACTCTTTAGATTACCTTGCTAGGCCCCAAACATGGGGCAAATCTTTATTTCCTGTTTTCAGCCTATCTTGAAGGCTATCGAACAGGCAGTAGTCACACCGGACAATTCCTATATTTGTGTAAATTACTAACAAAGAATTAAAGGGAAACTGAAATGCATTTCTGACTCATTAGTCGTCATCAGCCAGCCATACCCTTCTGAGATTCGAACCATGGGCTGATTGCATATGAGGCAGTGTTATTTGCCTCTAAGCCACAAGGTCTCTCTCGCTCTGTTAGCTTTTTTTTCTGCAAGGGAAGATATGTTTCAAATGTTAACTCTTTAGATTACCTTGCTAGGCCCCAAACATGGGGCAAATCTTTATTTCCTGTTTTCAGCCTATCTTGAAGGCTATCGAACAGGCAGTAGTCACACCGGACAATTCCTATATTTGTGTAAATTACTAACAAAGAATTAAAGGGAAACTGAAATGCATTTCTGACTCATTAGTCGTCATCAGCCAGCCATACCCTTCTGAGATTCGAACCATGGGCTGATTGCATATGAGGCAGTGTTATTTGCCTCTAAGCCACAAGGTCTCTCTCGCTCTGTTAGCTTTTTTTTTCTGCAAGGGAAGATATGTTTCAAATGTTAACTCTTTAGATTACCTTGCTAGGCCCCAAACATGGGGCAAATCTTTATTTCCTGTTTTCAGCCTATCTTGAAGGCTATCGAACAGGCAGTAGTCACACCGGACAATTCCTATATTTGTGTAAATTACTAACAAAGAATTAAAGGGAAACTGAAATGCATTTCTGACTCATTAGTCGTCATCAGCCAGCCATACCCTTCTGAGATTCGAACCATGGGCTGATTGCATATGAGGCAGTGTTATTTGCCTCTAAGCCACAAGGTCTCTCTCGCTCTGTTAGCTTTTTTTTCTGCAAGGGAAGATATGTTTCAAATGTTAACTCTTTAGATTACCTTGCTAGGCCCCAAACATGGGGCAAATCTTTATTTCCTGTTTTCAGCCTATCTTGAAGGCTATCGAACAGGCAGTAGTCACACCGGACAATTCCTATATTTGTGTAAATTACTAACAAAGAATTAAAGGGAAACTGAAATGCATTTCTGACTCATTAGTCGTCATCAGCCAGCCATACCCTTCTGAGATTCGAACCATGGGCTGATTGCATATGAGGCAGTGTTATTTGCCTCTAAGCCACAAGGTCTCTCTCGCTCTGTTAGCTTTTTTTTTTCTGCAAGGGAAGATATGTTTCAAATGTTAACTCTTTAGATTACCTTGCTAGGCCCCAAACATGGGGCAAATCTTTATTTCCTGTTTTCAGCCTATCTTGAAGGCTATCGAACAGGCAGTAGTCACACCGGACAATTCCTATATTTGTGTAAATTACTAACAAAGAATTAAAGGGAAACTGAAATGCATTTCTGACTCATTAGTCGTCATCAGCCAGCCATACCCTTCTGAGATTCGAACCATGGGCTGATTGCATATGAGGCAGTGTTATTTGCCTCTAAGCCACAAGGTCTCTCTCGCTCTGTTAGCTTTTTTTTCTGCAAGGGAAGATATGTTTCAAATGTTAACTCTTTAGATTACCTTGCTAGGCCCCAAACATGGGGCAAATCTTTATTTCCTGTTTTCAGCCTATCTTGAAGGCTATCGAACAGGCAGTAGTCACACCGGACAATTCCTATATTTGTGTAAATTACTAACAAAGAATTAAAGGGAAACTGAAATGCATTTCTGACTCATTAGTCGTCATCAGCCAGCCATACCCTTCTGAGATTCGAACCATGGGCTGATTGCATATGAGGCAGTGTTATTTGCCTCTAAGCCACAAGGTCTCTCTCGCTCTGTTAGCTTTTTTTTTCTGCAAGGGAAGATATGTTTCAAATGTTAACTCTTTAGATTACCTTGCTAGGCCCCAAACATGGGGCAAATCTTTATTTCCTGTTTTCAGCCTATCTTGAAGGCTATCGAACAGGCAGTAGTCACACCGGACAATTCCTATATTTGTGTAAATTACTAACAAAGAATTAAAGGGAAACTGAAATGCATTTCTGACTCATTAGTCGTCATCAGCCAGCCATACCCTTCTGAGATTCGAACCATGGGCTGATTGCATATGAGGCAGTGTTATTTGCCTCTAAGCCACAAGGTCTCTCTCGCTCTGTTAGCTTTTTTTTCTGCAAGGGAAGATATGTTTCAAATGTTAACTCTTTAGATTACCTTGCTAGGCCCCAAACATGGGGCAAATCTTTATTTCCTGTTTTCAGCCTATCTTGAAGGCTATCGAACAGGCAGTAGTCACACCGGACAATTCCTATATTTGTGTAAATTACTAACAAAGAATTAAAGGGAAACTGAAATGCATTTCTGACTCATTAGTCGTCATCAGCCAGCCATACCCTTCTGAGATTCGAACCATGGGCTGATTGCATATGAGGCAGTGTTATTTGCCTCTAAGCCACAAGGTCTCTCTCGCTCTGTTAGCTTTTTTTTTTCTGCAAGGGAAGATATGTTTCAAATGTTAACTCTTTAGATTACCTTGCTAGGCCCCAAACATGGGGCAAATCTTTATTTCCTGTTTTCAGCCTATCTTGAAGGCTATCGAACAGGCAGTAGTCACACCGGACAATTCCTATATTTGTGTAAATTACTAACAAAGAATTAAAGGGAAACTGAAATGCATTTCTGACTCATTAGTCGTCATCAGCCAGCCATACCCTTCTGAGATTCGAACCATGGGCTGATTGCATATGAGGCAGTGTTATTTGCCTCTAAGCCACAAGGTCTCTCTCGCTCTGTTAGCTTTTTTTTTCTGCAAGGGAAGATATGTTTCAAATGTTAACTCTTTAGATTACCTTGCTAGGCCCCAAACATGGGGCAAATCTTTATTTCCTGTTTTCAGCCTATCTTGAAGGCTATCGAACAGGCAGTAGTCACACCGGACAATTCCTATATTTGTGTAAATTACTAACAAAGAATTAAAGGGAAACTGAAATGCATTTCTGACTCATTAGTCGTCATCAGCCAGCCATACCCTTCTGAGATTCGAACCATGGGCTGATTGCATATGAGGCAGTGTTATTTGCCTCTAAGCCACAAGGTCTCTCTCGCTCTGTTAGCTTTTTTTTCTGCAAGGGAAGATATGTTTCAAATGTTAACTCTTTAGATTACCTTGCTAGGCCCCAAACATGGGGCAAATCTTTATTTCCTGTTTTCAGCCTATCTTGAAGGCTATCGAACAGGCAGTAGTCACACCGGACAATTCCTATATTTGTGTAAATTACTAACAAAGAATTAAAGGGAAACTGAAATGCATTTCTGACTCATTAGTCGTCATCAGCCAGCCATACCCTTCTGAGATTCGAACCATGGGCTGATTGCATATGAGGCAGTGTTATTTGCCTCTAAGCCACAAGGTCTCTCTCGCTCTGTTAGCTTTTTTTTCTGCAAGGGAAGATATGTTTCAAATGTTAACTCTTTAGATTACCTTGCTAGGCCCCAAACATGGGGCAAATCTTTATTTCCTGTTTTCAGCCTATCTTGAAGGCTATCGAACAGGCAGTAGTCACACCGGACAATTCCTATATTTGTGTAAATTACTAACAAAGAATTAAAGGGAAACTGAAATGCATTTCTGACTCATTAGTCGTCATCAGCCAGCCATACCCTTCTGAGATTCGAACCATGGGCTGATTGCATATGAGGCAGTGTTATTTGCCTCTAAGCCACAAGGTCTCTCTCGCTCTGTTAGCTTTTTTTTTCTGCAAGGGAAGATATGTTTCAAATGTTAACTCTTTAGATTACCTTGCTAGGCCCCAAACATGGGGCAAATCTTTATTTCCTGTTTTCAGCCTATCTTGAAGGCTATCGAACAGGCAGTAGTCACACCGGACAATTCCTATATTTGTGTAAATTACTAACAAAGAATTAAAGGGAAACTGAAATGCATTTCTGACTCATTAGTCGTCATCAGCCAGCCATACCCTTCTGAGATTCGAACCATGGGCTGATTGCATATGAGGCAGTGTTATTTGCCTCTAAGCCACAAGGTCTCTCTCGCTCTGTTAGCTTTTTTTTCTGCAAGGGAAGATATGTTTCAAATGTTAACTCTTTAGATTACCTTGCTAGGCCCCAAACATGGGGCAAATCTTTATTTCCTGTTTTCAGCCTATCTTGAAGGCTATCGAACAGGCAGTAGTCACACCGGACAATTCCTATATTTGTGTAAATTACTAACAAAGAATTAAAGGGAAACTGAAATGCATTTCTGACTCATTAGTCGTCATCAGCCAGCCATACCCTTCTGAGATTCGAACCATGGGCTGATTGCATATGAGGCAGTGTTATTTGCCTCTAAGCCACAAGGTCTCTCTCGCTCTGTTAGCTTTTTTTTTTCTGCAAGGGAAGATATGTTTCAAATGTTAACTCTTTAGATTACCTTGCTAGGCCCCAAACATGGGGCAAATCTTTATTTCCTGTTTTCAGCCTATCTTGAAGGCTATCGAACAGGCAGTAGTCACACCGGACAATTCCTATATTTGTGTAAATTACTAACAAAGAATTAAAGGGAAACTGAAATGCATTTCTGACTCATTAGTCGTCATCAGCCAGCCATACCCTTCTGAGATTCGAACCATGGGCTGATTGCATATGAGGCAGTGTTATTTGCCTCTAAGCCACAAGGTCTCTCTCGCTCTGTTAGCTTTTTTTTTCTGCAAGGGAAGATATGTTTCAAATGTTAACTCTTTAGATTACCTTGCTAGGCCCCAAACATGGGGCAAATCTTTATTTCCTGTTTTCAGCCTATCTTGAAGGCTATCGAACAGGCAGTAGTCACACCGGACAATTCCTATATTTGTGTAAATTACTAACAAAGAATTAAAGGGAAACTGAAATGCATTTCTGACTCATTAGTCGTCATCAGCCAGCCATACCCTTCTGAGATTCGAACCATGGGCTGATTGCATATGAGGCAGTGTTATTTGCCTCTAAGCCACAAGGTCTCTCTCGCTCTGTTAGCTTTTTTTTCTGCAAGGGAAGATATGTTTCAAATGTTAACTCTTTAGATTACCTTGCTAGGCCCCAAACATGGGGCAAATCTTTATTTCCTGTTTTCAGCCTATCTTGAAGGCTATCGAACAGGCAGTAGTCACACCGGACAATTCCTATATTTGTGTAAATTACTAACAAAGAATTAAAGGGAAACTGAAATGCATTTCTGACTCATTAGTCGTCATCAGCCAGCCATACCCTTCTGAGATTCGAACCATGGGCTGATTGCATATGAGGCAGTGTTATTTGCCTCTAAGCCACAAGGTCTCTCTCGCTCTGTTAGCTTTTTTTTCTGCAAGGGAAGATATGTTTCAAATGTTAACTCTTTAGATTACCTTGCTAGGCCCCAAACATGGGGCAAATCTTTATTTCCTGTTTTCAGCCTATCTTGAAGGCTATCGAACAGGCAGTAGTCACACCGGACAATTCCTATATTTGTGTAAATTACTAACAAAGAATTAAAGGGAAACTGAAATGCATTTCTGACTCATTAGTCGTCATCAGCCAGCCATACCCTTCTGAGATTCGAACCATGGGCTGATTGCATATGAGGCAGTGTTATTTGCCTCTAAGCCACAAGGTCTCTCTCGCTCTGTTAGCTTTTTTTTTCTGCAAGGGAAGATATGTTTCAAATGTTAACTCTTTAGATTACCTTGCTAGGCCCCAAACATGGGGCAAATCTTTATTTCCTGTTTTCAGCCTATCTTGAAGGCTATCGAACAGGCAGTAGTCACACCGGACAATTCCTATATTTGTGTAAATTACTAACAAAGAATTAAAGGGAAACTGAAATGCATTTCTGACTCATTAGTCGTCATCAGCCAGCCATACCCTTCTGAGATTCGAACCATGGGCTGATTGCATATGAGGCAGTGTTATTTGCCTCTAAGCCACAAGGTCTCTCTCGCTCTGTTAGCTTTTTTTTTTCTGCAAGGGAAGATATGTTTCAAATGTTAACTCTTTAGATTACCTTGCTAGGCCCCAAACATGGGGCAAATCTTTATTTCCTGTTTTCAGCCTATCTTGAAGGCTATCGAACAGGCAGTAGTCACACCGGACAATTCCTATATTTGTGTAAATTACTAACAAAGAATTAAAGGGAAACTGAAATGCATTTCTGACTCATTAGTCGTCATCAGCCAGCCATACCCTTCTGAGATTCGAACCATGGGCTGATTGCATATGAGGCAGTGTTATTTGCCTCTAAGCCACAAGGTCTCTCTCGCTCTGTTAGCTTTTTTTTCTGCAAGGGAAGATATGTTTCAAATGTTAACTCTTTAGATTACCTTGCTAGGCCCCAAACATGGGGCAAATCTTTATTTCCTGTTTTCAGCCTATCTTGAAGGCTATCGAACAGGCAGTAGTCACACCGGACAATTCCTATATTTGTGTAAATTACTAACAAAGAATTAAAGGGAAACTGAAATGCATTTCTGACTCATTAGTCGTCATCAGCCAGCCATACCCTTCTGAGATTCGAACCATGGGCTGATTGCATATGAGGCAGTGTTATTTGCCTCTAAGCCACAAGGTCTCTCTCGCTCTGTTAGCTTTTTTTTCTGCAAGGGAAGATATGTTTCAAATGTTAACTCTTTAGATTACCTTGCTAGGCCCCAAACATGGGGCAAATCTTTATTTCCTGTTTTCAGCCTATCTTGAAGGCTATCGAACAGGCAGTAGTCACACCGGACAATTCCTATATTTGTGTAAATTACTAACAAAGAATTAAAGGGAAACTGAAATGCATTTCTGACTCATTAGTCGTCATCAGCCAGCCATACCCTTCTGAGATTCGAACCATGGGCTGATTGCATATGAGGCAGTGTTATTTGCCTCTAAGCCACAAGGTCTCTCTCGCTCTGTTAGCTTTTTTTTCTGCAAGGGAAGATATGTTTCAAATGTTAACTCTTTAGATTACCTTGCTAGGCCCCAAACATGGGGCAAATCTTTATTTCCTGTTTTCAGCCTGTCTTGAAGGCTATCGAACAGGCAGTAGTCACACCGGACAATTCCTATATTTGTGTAAATTTGGTTCGAATCTCAGAAGGGTATGGCTGGCTGATGACGACTAATGAGTCAGAAATGCATTTCAGTTTCCCTTTAATTCTTTGTTAGTAATTTACACAAATATAGGAATTGTCCGGTGTGACTACTGCCTGTTCGATAGCCTTCAAGATAGGCTGAAAACAGGAAATAAAGATTTGCCCCATGTTTGGGGCCTAGCAAGGTAATCTAAAGAGTTAACATTTGAAACATATCTTCCCTTGCAGAAAAAAAAGCTAACAGAGCGAGAGAGACCTTGTGGCTTAGAGGCAAATAACACTGCCTCATATGCAATCAGCCCATGGTTCGAATCTCAGAAGGGTATGGCTGGCTGATGACGACTAATGAGTCAGAAATGCATTTCAGTTTCCCTTTAATTCTTTGTTAGTAATTTACACAAATATAGGAATTGTCCGGTGTGACTACTGCCTGTTCGATAGCCTTCAAGATAGGCTGAAAACAGGAAATAAAGATTTGCCCCATGTTTGGGGCCTAGCAAGGTAATCTAAAGAGTTAACATTTGAAACATATCTTCCCTTGCAGAAAAAAAAAGCTAACAGAGCGAGAGAGACCTTGTGGCTTAGAGGCAAATAACACTGCCTCATATGCAATCAGCCCATGGTTCGAATCTCAGAAGGGTATGGCTGGCTGATGACGACTAATGAGTCAGAAATGCATTTCAGTTTCCCTTTAATTCTTTGTTAGTAATTTACACAAATATAGGAATTGTCCGGTGTGACTACTGCCTGTTCGATAGCCTTCAAGATAGGCTGAAAACAGGAAATAAAGATTTGCCCCATGTTTGGGGCCTAGCAAGGTAATCTAAAGAGTTAACATTTGAAACATATCTTCCCTTGCAGAAAAAAAAGCTAACAGAGCGAGAGAGACCTTGTGGCTTAGAGGCAAATAACACTGCCTCATATGCAATCAGCCCATGGTTCGAATCTCAGAAGGGTATGGCTGGCTGATGACGACTAATGAGTCAGAAATGCATTTCAGTTTCCCTTTAATTCTTTGTTAGTAATTTACACAAATATAGGAATTGTCCGGTGTGACTACTGCCTGTTCGATAGCCTTCAAGATAGGCTGAAAACAGGAAATAAAGATTTGCCCCATGTTTGGGGCCTAGCAAGGTAATCTAAAGAGTTAACATTTGAAACATATCTTCCCTTGCAGAAAAAAAAGCTAACAGAGCGAGAGAGACCTTGTGGCTTAGAGGCAAATAACACTGCCTCATATGCAATCAGCCCATGGTTCGAATCTCAGAAGGGTATGGCTGGCTGATGACGACTAATGAGTCAGAAATGCATTTCAGTTTCCCTTTAATTCTTTGTTAGTAATTTACACAAATATAGGAATTGTCCGGTGTGACTACTGCCTGTTCGATAGCCTTCAAGATAGGCTGAAAACAGGAAATAAAGATTTGCCCCATGTTTGGGGCCTAGCAAGGTAATCTAAAGAGTTAACATTTGAAACATATCTTCCCTTGCAGAAAAAAAAGCTAACAGAGCGAGAGAGACCTTGTGGCTTAGAGGCAAATAACACTGCCTCATATGCAATCAGCCCATGGTTCGAATCTCAGAAGGGTATGGCTGGCTGATGACGACTAATGAGTCAGAAATGCATTTCAGTTTCCCTTTAATTCTTTGTTAGTAATTTACACAAATATAGGAATTGTCCGGTGTGACTACTGCCTGTTCGATAGCCTTCAAGATAGGCTGAAAACAGGAAATAAAGATTTGCCCCATGTTTGGGGCCTAGCAAGGTAATCTAAAGAGTTAACATTTGAAACATATCTTCCCTTGCAGAAAAAAAAGCTAACAGAGCGAGAGAGACCTTGTGGCTTAGAGGCAAATAACACTGCCTCATATGCAATCAGCCCATGGTTCGAATCTCAGAAGGGTATGGCTGGCTGATGACGACTAATGAGTCAGAAATGCATTTCAGTTTCCCTTTAATTCTTTGTTAGTAATTTACACAAATATAGGAATTGTCTGGTGTGACTACTGCCTGTTCGATAGCCTTCAAGATAGGCTGAAAACAGGAAATAAAGATTTGCCCCATGTTTGGGGCCTAGCAAGGTAATCTAAAGAGTTAACATTTGAAACATATCTTCCCTTGCAGAAAAAAAAGCTAACAGAGCGAGAGAGACCTTGTGGCTTAGAGGCAAATAACACTGCCTCATATGCAATCAGCCCATGGTTCGAATCTCAGAAGGGTATGGCTGGCTGATGACGACTAATGAGTCAGAAATGCATTTCAGTTTCCCTTTAATTCTTTGTTAGTAATTTACACAAATATAGGAATTGTCCGGTGTGACTACTGCCTGTTCGATAGCCTTCAAGATAGGCTGAAAACAGGAAATAAAGATTTGCCCCATGTTTGGGGCCTAGCAAGGTAATCTAAAGAGTTAACATTTGAAACATATCTTCCCTTGCAGAAAAAAAAGCTAACAGAGCGAGAGAGACCTTGTGGCTTAGAGGCAAATAACACTGCCTCATATGCAATCAGCCCATGGTTCGAATCTCAGAAGGGTATGGCTGGCTGATGACGACTAATGAGTCAGAAATGCATTTCAGTTTCCCTTTAATTCTTTGTTAGTAATTTACACAAATATAGGAATTGTCCGGTGTGACTACTGCCTGTTCGATAGCCTTCAAGATAGGCTGAAAACAGGAAATAAAGATTTGCCCCATGTTTGGGGCCTAGCAAGGTAATCTAAAGAGTTAACATTTGAAACATATCTTCCCTTGCAGAAAAAAAAGCTAACAGAGCGAGAGAGACCTTGTGGCTTAGAGGCAAATAACACTGCCTCATATGCAATCAGCCCATGGTTCGAATCTCAGAAGGGTATGGCTGGCTGATGACGACTAATGAGTCAGAAATGCATTTCAGTTTCCCTTTAATTCTTTGTTAGTAATTTACACAAATATAGGAATTGTCCGGTGTGACTACTGCCTGTTCGATAGCCTTCAAGATAGGCTGAAAACAGGAAATAAAGATTTGCCCCATGTTTGGGGCCTAGCAAGGTAATCTAAAGAGTTAACATTTGAAACATATCTTCCCTTGCAGAAAAAAAAGCTAACAGAGCGAGAGAGACCTTGTGGCTTAGAGGCAAATAACACTGCCTCATATGCAATCAGCCCATGGTTCGAATCTCAGAAGGGTATGGCTGGCTGATGACGACTAATGAGTCAGAAATGCATTTCAGTTTCCCTTTAATTCTTTGTTAGTAATTTACACAAATATAGGAATTGTCCGGTGTGACTACTGCCTGTTCGATAGCCTTCAAGATAGGCTGAAAACAGGAAATAAAGATTTGCCCCATGTTTGGGGCCTAGCAAGGTAATCTAAAGAGTTAACATTTGAAACATATCTTCCCTTGCAGAAAAAAAAGCTAACAGAGCGAGAGAGACCTTGTGGCTTAGAGGCAAATAACACTGCCTCATATGCAATCAGCCCATGGTTCGAATCTCAGAAGGGTATGGCTGGCTGATGACGACTAATGAGTCAGAAATGCATTTCAGTTTCCCTTTAATTCTTTGTTAGTAATTTACACAAATATAGGAATTGTCCGGTGTGACTACTGCCTGTTCGATAGCCTTCAAGATAGGCTGAAAACAGGAAATAAAGATTTGCCCCATGTTTGGGGCCTAGCAAGGTAATCTAAAGAGTTAACATTTGAAACATATCTTCCCTTGCAGAAAAAAAAGCTAACAGAGCGAGAGAGACCTTGTGGCTTAGAGGCAAATAACACTGCCTCATATGCAATCAGCCCATGGTTCGAATCTCAGAAGGGTATGGCTGGCTGATGACGACTAATGAGTCAGAAATGCATTTCAGTTTCCCTTTAATTCTTTGTTAGTAATTTACACAAATATAGGAATTGTCCGGTGTGACTACTGCCTGTTCGATAGCCTTCAAGATAGGCTGAAAACAGGAAATAAAGATTTGCCCCATGTTTGGGGCCTAGCAAGGTAATCTAAAGAGTTAACATTTGAAACATATCTTCCCTTGCAGAAAAAAAAGCTAACAGAGCGAGAGAGACCTTGTGGCTTAGAGGCAAATAACACTGCCTCATATGCAATCAGCCCATGGTTCGAATCTCAGAAGGGTATGGCTGGCTGATGACGACTAATGAGTCAGAAATGCATTTCAGTTTCCCTTTAATTCTTTGTTAGTAATTTACACAAATATAGGAATTGTCCGGTGTGACTACTGCCTGTTCGATAGCCTTCAAGATAGGCTGAAAACAGGAAATAAAGATTTGCCCCATGTTTGGGGCCTAGCAAGGTAATCTAAAGAGTTAACATTTGAAACATATCTTCCCTTGCAGAAAAAAAAGCTAACAGAGCGAGAGAGACCTTGTGGCTTAGAGGCAAATAACACTGCCTCATATGCAATCAGCCCATGGTTCGAATCTCAGAAGGGTATGGCTGGCTGATGACGACTAATGAGTCAGAAATGCATTTCAGTTTCCCTTTAATTCTTTGTTAGTAATTTACACAAATATAGGAATTGTCCGGTGTGACTACTGCCTGTTCGATAGCCTTCAAGATAGGCTGAAAACAGGAAATAAAGATTTGCCCCATGTTTGGGGCCTAGCAAGGTAATCTAAAGAGTTAACATTTGAAACATATCTTCCCTTGCAGAAAAAAAAGCTAACAGAGCGAGAGAGACCTTGTGGCTTAGAGGCAAATAACACTGCCTCATATGCAATCAGCCCATGGTTCGAATCTCAGAAGGGTATGGCTGGCTGATGACGACTAATGAGTCAGAAATGCATTTCAGTTTCCCTTTAATTCTTTGTTAGTAATTTACACAAATATAGGAATTGTCCGGTGTGACTACTGCCTGTTCGATAGCCTTCAAGATAGGCTGAAAACAGGAAATAAAGATTTGCCCCATGTTTGGGGCCTAGCAAGGTAATCTAAAGAGTTAACATTTGAAACATATCTTCCCTTGCAGAAAAAAAAGCTAACAGAGCGAGAGAGACCTTGTGGCTTAGAGGCAAATAACACTGCCTCATATGCAATCAGCCCATGGTTCGAATCTCAGAAGGGTATGGCTGGCTGATGACGACTAATGAGTCAGAAATGCATTTCAGTTTCCCTTTAATTCTTTGTTAGTAATTTACACAAATATAGGAATTGTCTGGTGTGACTACTGCCTGTTCGATAGCCTTCAAGATAGGCTGAAAACAGGAAATAAAGATTTGCCCCATGTTTGGGGCCTAGCAAGGTAATCTAAAGAGTTAACATTTGAAACATATCTTCCCTTGCAGAAAAAAAAGCTAACAGAGCGAGAGAGACCTTGTGGCTTAGAGGCAAATAACACTGCCTCATATGCAATCAGCCCATGGTTCGAATCTCAGAAGGGTATGGCTGGCTGATGACGACTAATGAGTCAGAAATGCATTTCAGTTTCCCTTTAATTCTTTGTTAGTAATTTACACAAATATAGGAATTGTCCGGTGTGACTACTGCCTGTTCGATAGCCTTCAAGATAGGCTGAAAACAGGAAATAAAGATTTGCCCCATGTTTGGGGCCTAGCAAGGTAATCTAAAGAGTTAACATTTGAAACATATCTTCCCTTGCAGAAAAAAAAAGCTAACAGAGCGAGAGAGACCTTGTGGCTTAGAGGCAAATAACACTGCCTCATATGCAATCAGCCCATGGTTCGAATCTCAGAAGGGTATGGCTGGCTGATGACGACTAATGAGTCAGAAATGCATTTCAGTTTCCCTTTAATTCTTTGTTAGTAATTTACACAAATATAGGAATTGTCCGGTGTGACTACTGCCTGTTCGATAGCCTTCAAGATAGGCTGAAAACAGGAAATAAAGATTTGCCCCATGTTTGGGGCCTAGCAAGGTAATCTAAAGAGTTAACATTTGAAACATATCTTCCCTTGCAGAAAAAAAAGCTAACAGAGCGAGAGAGACCTTGTGGCTTAGAGGCAAATAACACTGCCTCATATGCAATCAGCCCATGGTTCGAATCTCAGAAGGGTATGGCTGGCTGATGACGACTAATGAGTCAGAAATGCATTTCAGTTTCCCTTTAATTCTTTGTTAGTAATTTACACAAATATAGGAATTGTCCGGTGTGACTACTGCCTGTTCGATAGCCTTCAAGATAGGCTGAAAACAGGAAATAAAGATTTGCCCCATGTTTGGGGCCTAGCAAGGTAATCTAAAGAGTTAACATTTGAAACATATCTTCCCTTGCAGAAAAAAAAGCTAACAGAGCGAGAGAGACCTTGTGGCTTAGAGGCAAATAACACTGCCTCATATGCAATCAGCCCATGGTTCGAATCTCAGAAGGGTATGGCTGGCTGATGACGACTAATGAGTCAGAAATGCATTTCAGTTTCCCTTTAATTCTTTGTTAGTAATTTACACAAATATAGGAATTGTCCGGTGTGACTACTGCCTGTTCGATAGCCTTCAAGATAGGCTGAAAACAGGAAATAAAGATTTGCCCCATGTTTGGGGCCTAGCAAGGTAATCTAAAGAGTTAACATTTGAAACATATCTTCCCTTGCAGAAAAAAAAGCTAACAGAGCGAGAGAGACCTTGTGGCTTAGAGGCAAATAACACTGCCTCATATGCAATCAGCCCATGGTTCGAATCTCAGAAGGGTATGGCTGGCTGATGACGACTAATGAGTCAGAAATGCATTTCAGTTTCCCTTTAATTCTTTGTTAGTAATTTACACAAATATAGGAATTGTCCGGTGTGACTACTGCCTGTTCGATAGCCTTCAAGATAGGCTGAAAACAGGAAATAAAGATTTGCCCCATGTTTGGGGCCTAGCAAGGTAATCTAAAGAGTTAACATTTGAAACATATCTTCCCTTGCAGAAAAAAAAGCTAACAGAGCGAGAGAGACCTTGTGGCTTAGAGGCAAATAACACTGCCTCATATGCAATCAGCCCATGGTTCGAATCTCAGAAGGGTATGGCTGGCTGATGACGACTAATGAGTCAGAAATGCATTTCAGTTTCCCTTTAATTCTTTGTTAGTAATTTACACAAATATAGGAATTGTCCGGTGTGACTACTGCCTGTTCGATAGCCTTCAAGATAGGCTGAAAACAGGAAATAAAGATTTGCCCCATGTTTGGGGCCTAGCAAGGTAATCTAAAGAGTTAACATTTGAAACATATCTTCCCTTGCAGAAAAAAAAGCTAACAGAGCGAGAGAGACCTTGTGGCTTAGAGGCAAATAACACTGCCTCATATGCAATCAGCCCATGGTTCGAATCTCAGAAGGGTATGGCTGGCTGATGACGACTAATGAGTCAGAAATGCATTTCAGTTTCCCTTTAATTCTTTGTTAGTAATTTACACAAATATAGGAATTGTCCGGTGTGACTACTGCCTGTTCGATAGCCTTCAAGATAGGCTGAAAACAGGAAATAAAGATTTGCCCCATGTTTGGGGCCTAGCAAGGTAATCTAAAGAGTTAACATTTGAAACATATCTTCCCTTGCAGAAAAAAAAGCTAACAGAGCGAGAGAGACCTTGTGGCTTAGAGGCAAATAACACTGCCTCATATGCAATCAGCCCATGGTTCGAATCTCAGAAGGGTATGGCTGGCTGATGACGACTAATGAGTCAGAAATGCATTTCAGTTTCCCTTTAATTCTTTGTTAGTAATTTACACACACACATATATATATATATATATATATATATATATATATATATATATATATATATATATATATATATATATATATATATATATACATATACATATATATGTTTTCTGAGGTTTTCGCAGGTGTTTATATACTGTATGGATCTTCGGTCATTCGGGTTTCTTCCTGCGTAGAACTAAAGGTGTAGGTGCAACGTTTCGACGGAATCCCATCCGTCATCATCAGGCTGGAGGCTTCAGCTTCCTTCTTCTGGGAGAAGCATGTGGTAGTGGCTGTTTGTTCCTCTTTTTTTTTAAACTGCCAGAGGGGGTGTGTTCTGTGGGTGGAGGTGTGCTCTGATTGGGTGGGGGATTAAGTGTGTTCTGTTTGGGTGGGAGTGTGTTTTGAATGGTGGGTGTGTTCTGATTGGGTGGGGGTGTGTTTTGAGTGGATGGGCTGGTCTCAGCTGCCAGCCTTAGACCTGAGCTGGTGAGTTGTGCTGCTTTTGTTCGGCTTCGTGTTTGTGGTGGTGCCATGTTTTTATAGTGGGTGTCAGTTTGCTTATTGTGTGGTTTGGAGGGGTTTAAAGTGGCTGATGTTGCAGCTGTAGTTAGGTTTCTGTTTTGTGGTTGTGCCTTGTTATCATTGTGGGTTCGGATTTGCTTTTTGAATGGTTGTGTGGTGGTGATGTCATGTGATGTTATCATGAGTTTGGGTCTGGTATCATTCTTGGTGGTTGGTTGATCCATATATAAACACCCGCGAAAACCTCAGAAAACATATACTGTATATGTATGTGTATATATATATATATATATATATATATATATATATATATATATATATATATATATATATATATATATATCTTCCTTTTATCAGTTTGTGTTTGTTACATTGCTAAGAAGAATGCGGTTAAATGCCTCTATGAGAGAGGGAGCACTAACAGCCTCTTTGAGTCAGTAATTAGGCTGCTCCTGAAAAATAAATTAAGCCAGATTGAAGTAACAAATCACCCTTTCACAACCTATTGGTTGAGTAGTTGTGGATCACTTCAGAATTGTTTGGGGTGCAACTGGTTTTCTTTATGGACTCTGAGCAGTTTGGGAGAAACTCAAAAATATCTTAAGAAGCTGCATATTGGGAAGGAGACAGTGGTAGGATTCAGATATGTGAACAACCAGTTCTCTGTGTGGATGTAACTTTCAGAAGTCCATTCTGGGCCTGGGCAACAAAAAATGAGCTACCGGTTCTGCCAAAGTGGTGCGAACCGACTGAATCCCACCACTGGAAAGGGATAATTCCCTTCTGGATAATTATATTAGGAAAAGCTCTGTCTTCACTTCTTCTCCTCAGGCCTTAAAGACCAGTACTCTTTCATTACAGAAAATGCTCTGGAGACTTCAATTAGCAGATGTGCATTAATATACCTACTTCTCATAGCTGCCTCTGCATTAATCTGATTCTTTGCACACTGAAAATTAACATATCGTGAAAAAATGTCCATTATCCCTTCCCCTAATATATTACATTTCTGCCTATGAGGAATTAAAAAACATGGAGGAATAGTTAAAAATCTGAGCCTTTAAGTCCTGTCTGTAACAGAATAAGTTTATTAGATTACAAGACTATTTCTAAGAATAACACCATATCCATTCTCATTTACAGTTCAGATCACAGCTTACTTTATGTTCAGCCAGTTCTGGGAGAGAGCGCCTGACATGCTCTTGAAGCCGATACAATGCAACAGAAGGTTCATTAGCCAGGACATACATGCTTTCTGTAAATTTGTCTGTCACTATAAGAAAAGAAAGCATATTTTTTTCTCACAGGTTTGCTTCCACAGCAGGAAGGAAAAACGGGTTCATTCAGATAATACATGTCATGATTTCAGGCCAGCAGTGCAAAAAAGGGATGTCTAGGCTTGGATAAAATTTGTAAGTATAAAAACTAACCAGAAGCAAGAAAAAAAGTCAGGGTGGGATGGCAGTCTAAAATATGCAACTGCGAAACACGGGGGCAAACGGAGAGAAATGAAATTGAAAACTGAATAAGAATCCAAGAGGGTGATGGTGGATGTGAATCTTTCATACTTCAGTTGTTGTTATGGTTCATCGCACAGTCGACCAGATGTGTAGACTGGATTTAGCATTTTTATTCATCTATTTAAGTCCTTCCCAAGGACCTGGGATAGGCAGATGTTGATTTTGATGGTGTTAGAGGTATCACTGCATCATGTAACCCGTATTATTATATTTTTAATAAAGGAGAATATTTGTAGCTCAGGGTTGACATGAGGGGTCCTTGGTGCTCTCTGAGCTTGCTTGTTTTCTTGCAGATCTTTCATTACCCAAACTAGGTAATATCAAAAGTACTAGACTGATGATGTTACCTAGTTTGGGTAATGAAATGTCTACAAGAAAACAAGCAAGCTAGGAGAGCACCAAGGACCCCTTATTACATTTTTATCCTGACAACAACTTCTTGGCAACAACACAACAGTTAGCTTGCCATTGTCATTCTCCACTCTCAAGTCAGCCTACTTTTCTGGAATTACTTTGTGGTCTCCTATCCATTCATTAACCAGCTGCAACTGCAGTTAGCTTGTTTGAGACCAGCCCAGGTTGGGTGAGAACGCCTGCACAGAGTCAGATCAGAACAATAAAAATGTAATCACTCAATAGAACCGCCCTGTCCTATTTCTAGCTTGGGAGAAGATGCGTGCTCTATAATGAAACAGAGCCATTTTTTTTCAATATTAAAATAAAAATGATTGGAATTCCACCCGAAAGGTGGAAATTGTCCACGCATGGATCCCACAGGCCAACTCCAGATCTGTGAACAGTTTTACTTTTGCTGCAATAACACCCAAATCTCAACCCAGAGGCGCGGGGAGAGAATAAGCGCCCCTTTCTCCATTCTTCCCCGGACTTATTTTAGTGTAACATAACCCGGAAGTAGCCGTCATTGTTACCCTTTTTCACTTTCAGCTGCATTTCAGCCTCCTCCATGATACCGAACCGAGCCCGACCCGGCGTGAGAAAAAGCGGACTGCAGAGCCGGGGCGGAACTCCAGCCGAACAGCAACTTCCGGAAAGCTGGGTGTATCGTCAGAAACGTACCTGTGTGGAAACACCGCCTGAGGAGAAAGGTTCTTGCTGTTTTTTTTAAAAATCAAAACGGTGCGGAATGTATACCGTTTCTTTCATCCGTCAGGATTTATTCATTTATTGATGCCCGGATTTCCCGTGCCGACGTTCAGGCCTAAAAAGATGACAAGGCTTATGAGGGAGCGTTTCCCTTTCAAAATGAACGGATGTCACCAGTTCCTAAATACTTAATGAAAATACTCTTTTTTTTCCTGTTGTGTTCTCTGAGGCTTTCTCACTAACATGGTCCTTGGATCCTGGAAATAAATCCCGCTGCGGTCAGTGGAATTGGGCCAAGCACAAAAGCCCAGTGCATATTTTTTTTTGTCTTAATTAGGAAAATAGAAAAATATACAATTCCCTGAATGCAGAGCGATCTTCTTCCAGGAATCATGGAATATTCTTCTAAAGATTTAAATTTTTAATGTTTGGTTTGTTTCTTGTACGTTCAGTTTTTGTATTTATTGTTTTTATGCCACATTGGTTTTAGTGCTGTGGTTCTTACATGCTGGTTTCTTATATGCTGTCTGGAGCATTTAGGCTGTTTGCTCATGTTAAGCATGGAAAATTGAAGATTTGTTTATGTTTCGTTCTGTCTTAGCATGACTTAGAAACCCAGCTTGTTTGGTTAGTTTGACATTGGATTAGCCACATCCAGAAAGTGGATTAAAAGCAGCAGCCAAGTTAAACGTGTTGCGTGAATGCAGCCTTTATAGAGACAGTAATTGAACTGTTTTGCAAGGCAAGAAATAGACCTTGAAAGAAGAACATGGGCCAGTACGATCACTTTTATTTAAAATTTGTTAACTGTTTAAATAATGTGTCAGATGGTTTTAGGGAGTTAGTTTTAGTTGAGTTTCCTAAGTCAAAAGAAGAGGAAGAGGAAGAGAAAGATGGAAGGAAGGAAGGGGAAAAAAAGGGCATGGAAAAGAAAGGAAGGAAAGGAGATTTACACAGAGGAAAAATGCAATAATATGTTCATCATTGTTTTGAGATTATTTTTTACTTTCCTTAGCTATTCAAGGGAATCAAGCCAGCCCCGGATATCTTACATTTATTTTTAATAGTTGCATCGCAATCTGAAATATAACAGGGAAGAATTAATTTTTGCTTGATGAATGAGAGTCGAGAGCACATTACTTTGGTTTGGGCTTAGAAACCCATAGAAGGACGGGCCCTTTAAGGCTAAATAGTCAGGAGGAAAGCAGCTCCGCCTCCTCCTGACACATGATAGGCGGAGTGGTCGAGTGGGTGGTCCAAATTCCGTCGGTTCATTCATAAAATTCCGTAAACTCTTAAAGGGCCCGCCAGCCAGGTGCTTTTTGAAAATAACCAGCGCTTCAGATGCATTGTGGGAAGAGAAAGTTAGTTTCATTTTGCATCAGAAGAACGAATGACCTTAAAGGCTGTTTGTTCATGTTTTTTTCCCCATCGAAGCTGGGACTGCGGAGATCATGCTTTGATTATTCGATAATCCATCCTTCTAAACCGGGTTCAAGAAGTTCCAAGAAAAGAAGGGTGAGTTGAGAATGGCGTCTGCAAACCAAAATTCTCCTGCTTAGGTAAATTGCTCCTGTTTGGAATTGCTTCACTGCTTTCTCTTTGGCAATTGCTAATCGGTAGCTGGTCTCTGTGTGATGCCTTCTTTCATCCATTAGGTCAGTGTTTCTCAACCTTGGCAACTTTAAGAGGGCTGGACTTCAACTCCCAGAATTCCCCAGCCAGCCTTGCTGGCTGGGGAATTCTGGGAGCTGAAGTCCAGCCCTCTTAAAGTTGCCAAGGTTGAGAAACATTGCATTAGCTAATTGCATTTCTACCCTACTGGGCATGTTGCCCCCACCATGCGTCGGAGCCTTCCAGTCTCATTCAGTGTATCACTTCACTTTCAGAGTGTCAACAGCCCTGCAGACACAATAACAACACTGCAATACTAAAATGATCCAAGCCACCACCCAGAGGGATCCTGAAGTTTCAGCTAGCGACAGAAAAGATGATGACGACGATGATGATGACGACACAATAATAAACCTGCAATTGTTTCCATATTCAGAAGCTGGGGATGATTTAAATGGTACATTCACAAGGCTCAAGTCTGAATGGGGGGAGTTCTGGGGGTGGGGGAAAGATTACATACGATGGGATATCCGTGGCAGAATTCAGCTTCTAAAAATCTCTGCTTTTTTCAGAAGATAAATGGAAGTTTTTCTTCTGATACAGGTAGTCCTCGACTTACAACCACAACTGAGCCCAACATTTCTGTCGCTGAACGAAACAGTTGTTAAGTGAATTTTGTCCCATTTTATAGTGGTTAAGTGAATCACTGCAGTTAGTAACACGGTTGTTAAAAGAATCTGGCTTCCCAATTGACTGCTTGTCGCAAAAGGGGATCACATGATTCTGAGACACTGCAGCCATCATAAATATGAGTCAGTTGGCAAACAACCAAATTCTGATCACATAATGATGGTGTCAGGGTAATGATTTAAAAGCTAACCAGCTGATGTAATGTAAGATGTGATGAGGGGAATGACTCAGCAAGGTCTGTGTCTATTTAAGAGCAAGCGGGGTCTGTGTCTCTTTAAGAGCTATGTATAAAAGGGAAGGCTCCGCAGATGTGTGCTCTCTATTCCGTTTTCTTGCTGTAACTGCTGTGTGTTGGATCCAGCTGTATTATCACATGTATGTATATTGTTCCTGATATTATAGATAGTGTAAGATAAACCACCATTTAATATAGACCACTGTTTACTGTGTTTACTCCTGAGTTATCTCAGCGCAATAAGACTGTCCATGCTCTGACAGATGGGGATGCTGCAACAGTTATAAGTGTGAAAAACAGTCATAGGTCACTTTGTTTGGTGTTGTTGTAACATCTAACAGTCACTAAGTGAATGTTTGTTAAGTCGAGGAATACCTGTATCCAAGTTAAGTTAGGAATTATGGAGCTGCTGAGTAGTGGAATGTTGTGTCTTTAATTTAAACTGCAGTCCTCTGCTCACTGAAAAATAAACCTCATTTAATTCAATAGGATAGAGCAGGGGCGTCAAACTGCTGGCCCGTGGGCCAGACGCGTCATCAGGAAATCATGCCCACCCCATTGCCGGCAATGGAGAAAAAGCTCCAATACGTTGTGTGACATCACGTTTGACATGTCTGGGATAGAGTTTATAATTCTTGAGAGTGGTTGAGTGCCTTGCATAAATGTAATGAGAAAAGATGCAAATTTCACTCGGATGGAAAGTTTCTGTGCTCTGCCTTCGGCCAAAAGATCACAGAACAGTTAATTTGTTGAATCTTCTTTAACCCATGGAATAAATGTGTCCAGTTTGAATTCTACAAAAGATTGGTGGACATAACTGGAAAAAAAGCTAGTTCTTAACAAAAATGGCATTAATTTAATACCTTTTCTTTCTCCTACAGGTCATTGCCTTAGAGTAGCAGTCTGGTCAATAAAAGTCAAGATGGCTGCCACGATAGCATGACTGCCACATAGACAAAGCTTCAGTTGCTCTGTGGTAGCCATTTTGACTTTTTTGACCACACCCTGTGGATACTCCTGCCTTAGAGTGTATCTTGGGTGAACTCAGCTGGGGTTCTAAAGCAAGGCTACCACTTAGCAAGCCCCATGTGAATCTCGCTAATTGTGGACAAGTCAATAAACTGAAGATTCTCTCTTATTTCTCAAAATGCAGATGGGATTCTGAAGCGTTCCAGCACCCTGACTAACCGTCAACGTGGCAATGAAGTCTCTGCCTTGCCAGCTACCTTGGATAGTGAGTTTTTTCTGTGTCATAAGAGAAAGCCCTTTTATATTATGTGATTCCAGCATATTGAGCTGCCAAAATTAAGCACAGAGAGAGGAAACCCTGTTGGAGTAGAAGACTAAAAGGCAAAAGGCATTCAAATATTATTTTAAATATTTTACCTGAGAAACAATGGAAGAAATTGTATTTATTTATTACAAACTTTACAGCTTTGTAGTTGTTCATAATCCTCAGGGCAGTTCACAGTTCATGCAAGTACTTATATATAAAGCAACACAGCTCGTTAACATGAAGCTCCAAAATCATAGAACGTAAGGGATGGAAGGGATCTTGGAGATAATCTAGTCCAGGGGTAGGCAACCTTGGCTCTTTTATGACTCCTGGACTTCAACTCCCAGAATTCCTGAGCCAGCATAGCTGACTCAGGAATTCTGGGAGTTGAAGTCCACGAGTCATAAAAGAGCCCAGGTTGCCTACCCCTGATCTAGTCCAACCCTTTGTCAGTGCAGGATTCACTGCAGTCACTCTAACTCACAGGTGTCAAACTCGCCATGTCACGTGACGTGTCACAACATATCGTGACTTTTTTTGCATTGCTGGAGCTGGGGTGGGTGCGGCCTCCGTATGATGCAACCAGCCTGCGGGCCGGCAGTTTGACACCCCTGCTCTGACTGAAGAAATTCAAAAATGAAAGAGTGACATTTAGAACATATTTTTTCACTTTAAGTTGCAGTGTACAGTTGTATTTTGTATTTTGTTTCTATTAAAAAAATAGTTCCTTGGAAGAAAGAAAATTTTTTTTTTGCCCCCTTGTTCTGAAAATTTGCTCGGCTTGTGCCAGCATCTGATTCCTTGAATTGATTAACCAGTTCAAATATGGGTGAATCAAGCTGGGCCAATTCAGTTGTTTTTTTTTGAACATTCACTTTAATGGTTTAAATCAGGTCTGATTTAGAGATTAGGGTCAAATCAATTTATGTGGATTGATTTGCATGTTGCAAAAGAAATGGAACTAATTTGTACTCCCTGAATAAAATACATGCTGTACGAGGCCCTGGATGAAAAATTCAGTTTCCTTATAATCTAGCTTTAATGTTCATTGTTCTTTAAGTCAAGTTTCTGTCCCATGGGTTTGACAAGATAATGTGTGTTTTGCTAAAAGGATGAATAAGATTTCTACAAGTTTAAAAACACTTAGCTCTTTCATCACCACTGAAATCACTATAAAATTGCACAATATTTTTTTTCAGTTTAGCAACTCTATACCTCAATAAATCTGAAATGTGCTAGATTAGGGGTCTTCAAACTTCAAGTCATAAAAGGGCCAAGTTTGAAGACCCCTGTGCTAGATTGTTAAAAAGATATTCAAAGTTGCATTATATGGAACAGTTCACTCATATGTATTAACTTATTAACATTTTAAACCACCCTTGAGCTGTCTTGATCATTGTCTTCTCTTTTGATTTCTCAGCTCTGTCCATTCACCAGCTTGCAGCTCAGGGTGAACTGATTTTGTTAAAGGAAAGCCTCCGAAAAGGTAAATTGTGAAATTTCTCAGTTTCTCACTCTTCTGCTAGAGAGTCTTAGTCTGAGCAACTTTAAGAATTGTGGACTTTGGCTGGGGAATTCTGGGAATTGAAGTCCACACCTCTTAATGTTTCTCTGTTTGCAAAAAGCTGTGCTAGAGCAGTGTTGTTATTTGTCCGAGTTACATTTGCCGTATTAAAAATTAAAAATGCATTTGCCGCTGCTACAGTCTCATGCTTGATTGGTGGGATTTTAATGTTTTATCATTTTTCAACATAGGCCGGCAAATAATTTTGACTTTGAGGACTTCTGAGAGAGTCTTTTGGAAACCTCCAGCAGTTCTAGGGCCATACTTTTAAGAAGCACCGTGCTAGATGAATACAGCCTGGAGATTGTTCACTCAGTAATAGCTTTATGTTCAAAAGATTTCAGCAGTGATCGGAATGACAGATGTCTTCAAAACATCCTTCCACCTTTGACTTCTGTCCACTGGGTGACCTAATGTAACCTACCTCACAGGATTGTTGTTAGAGGCAGATGGAATGGATCCATTGTTCTGATTTTTACTGAAGGAAATTTATTTATTTATTTATTTATTAAACTTATATACCGCCCTTCTCCCGTAGGACTCAGGGCGGTTCACAAGGTTTTTTTAAAAATAATACAACAAATTACAAAAATTAAAAACAATTAAAATGATTACATTAACGTTGAATAAATAAAATCCCAATTAGAATCCAATTAAAACCCCAATTAATACTCTCAGTCCAGGCCAGAGAGCTCAAAGAGCCAGGTCTTCAGGTCCCGGCGGAATGAGCGGAGGTCAGGGGCAGTCCTAAGCTCTACAGGCAGCTGGTTCCAAAGGGCAGGCGCACCCACAGAGAAGGCCCTCCCCCTGGGTATTGTCCGCCAGCATTGCAAAAGATGGCAATGAGACCAGATTGGGGCTGTGCAGTTTTTTGGGGTTAGAGGTTTGGCTGGAATTTTCAGAGTGGGAGCAGATCCACAAAATGGCGACTCTTGAGAGGCTTGCCCATTTCTAAAATGGCTGTCATGCTGGACACAGTCACAGTCTTGATCAGGATGTAGAAGTAGCCCTGTACAATATTAGCTACCCTTTCAGTGGCATTTGTGTGTGGGTCACTGATCCATTCCTAGAAATAAAAGTGATGCTATGGCTGGTTCCTTGCTCTGCACTCTGCCAGCCTCTTCTGCAGGTAGTACTCGACTTACAACCATTCATTTAGCGACCATTCAAAGTTACAATGACATTGAACAAAGTGACAAACAGCCGGTCCTCACATTTACAACCATTGCAGCAGCCTCATGGTCATGTGATCAAAATGCCTCCAGAAGCTGTGAATGCTCCAACACTGAAAGTTTTTAAGAAGAGACTGGACAGCCGTTTGTCTGAAATGGTATAGGGTTTCCTGCCTGAGCAGGGGGTTGGATTAGATGACCTCCAAGATCCCTTCCAACTTTGTTGTTGTTGTTGTTGTTGTTATTATTTCGGCACTTTAACCGGCATGTATTTAGAACAGTTACAGTGTCCCGGGATCATGTGATCACCATTTGCAACCTTCCCAGCTGGCTTCAGACAAGCAAAGTCAATGGGGAAAGCTGGATTTGCTTAATGATCTTGTGGTTCACTTAACAACTGCAGTGATTCATTTAACCACCATGGCCAAATAAAGTTGTAGAATTGGGGGTGACTCACTGCCTTGCGTAAACAAGAGAAATTCCAGCCTCAGTTTTGGTCTAAGTCAGGGATAGGCAACCTTGGCTCTTTTATGACTCGTGGACTTGTAACTCCCAGAATTCCTGAGCCAGCATGGCTCAGCTTGGAAACCTCTCCCTTTTCCCTCAGCATGGCTGGCTCAGGAATTCTGGGAGTTGAAGTCCACGAGTCAAAAAAGAGCCAAGGTTGCCTACCCCTGGTCTAAGTCAAGGACTACCTGTATATTACTAATTTTTAATGGAAAGAATATTTAAAATCGGAGCGGGAGGAAGTGTGATGGGCAACCAAGGGAGGATTAGAAAGCGGGCTGCTTCCCCCATGAATGATCGCATGGGGCTGTCGAAGGGCCTCTAAACCCCTTACAAGCTGCTCCTCCAAAACCTTCAGGGAGGGAGGTCCTTTTGATTTCAATCAAGCCTTACTGCCCACTTCATCCTTCTTGCAGGTGAGAACCTGCTGAACAAGCCCGACGAGCGAGGATTCACCCCTCTGATGTGGGCCTCAGCTTTCGGAGAGATTGAAACCGTCCGCAGCATGCTAGAATGGGTACGAAAGCTTGCCCGGAGACAACGGCCTTAGAAAACCAACATTTCTGGCAGGGTAGTTGTGAGCGATCTCTAAATCTTTCTCTTACTCTCTGTAGGGCGCAGATCCCCATGTCCTTGCTAAGGAGCGAGAGAGTGCCTTGTCCCTTGCCAGCACAGGAGGATACACAGGCATTGTCACCTTGCTGTTGGAGAAGGCTGTGGACATCAACACCTATGACTGGGTAACTGTCTGTGACACTGAGGGAGGAGAGATGAAGTGGTTCAGTAAGATAGAATGATTGACGGGGTCAAAAGCCACGGAGAGATCCTATAGGATCAGCTTTGCTCGATCCAACCATTTATGGTTTGGGTACTTTCTCCAGGTCTGAACCTGGATGGAAGAACGTTGAGATAATCTGCTTCCTCTTTGGTTCTTCATAATTGCAAGCCCACCATCTTTTCAACAACCTTCTCTAAAATGGGGAGATTGGAGACAGGATGGTGGTGATCTAAATATCCACCTCTGTCTCTTTCTCTTGGGGGATTAAGTGGGCAACAGTTTGGACACCGTCCCAGAGTATGAATGCATTTGGGGGTCAACATAACGCAATTGATGGAGGTTTGTAAATTAACTCAGAATTGCCGTGATGTTATTTTGGATTAAAACTGCCCTTTTCTAGCCCCAATCAAGACACATTCCTTAAATGGACCTGATCAGGTGAGTTGTATGAACCCGACCTGCTTTTTTCCAACCCCCTAAAGTCCAAAAGGGCTGAACATTCAGTCTCTTATATTCTTGTTTTGTTGATTATTTTGATTATAGTTGACCTTTCTCCCCAAAAGGCATAATGTCATAACGTCATAACGTCATAAGCAGGCATATACATAGAATGAAGGCTACTGCTAAGATTGTAAAGCCGCCCTGAGTCTTCGGAGAAGGGCGGGATATAAATGGAATTAAAATTAAAATTAAAAATTAAAATCATCACTACAGTCCTGCAAGATAAGACTTAAGAAGCTATAACTGAAGTCAGATTTGTGGCTGAAAGGGCTTATGAATACAACTCAACTTTAAAATTTGAATCTTGCCTTTTTCGGCCCTGTTACCTTCTGTAGAGGCCCCATTGTTCCATTAAGCCATGCTGGCTGGGGATTATGGGAGCTGTTCTAGAACCTCTGGAGCACACCAGGTTAAGAAGCTACGGGCAGGTGCACTCTGCCCCTTTGATAAAAAGGGATTTAGAAAGGAGAGGGACCTGTGATTTACAACTTAGAGTTGTGTTGCTCAACCTTGGGAATTTTAAGAAGCACCAGAAGGCAAGACAAGAAGTAATGGATGGAAAATAAATCAAGCAGCCTAGAACTAAGGAGAAATTTCTTAATGGTGAGAACAATTAACCAGTGGAATCGCTTGTATTCAGAAGTTGTGAGTGCCGCATCACTGGAGGCTTTTAAGAAGAGATTAGACAGCCATTTCTCTGAAATGGTATAAGACAGGGGTCTTCAAACTTGGCCCTTTTATGACTTGTGGACTTCAGCTCCCAGAATTCCTCTGCCTGGCTGAGGAATTCTGGGAGTTGAAGTCCACAAGTCATAAAAGGGCCAAGTTTGAAGACCCCTGGTATAAGATCTCCTGCTTGAGCAAGCAGTTGGACTAGAAGACCCCCAAGGTCCTTTCCAACCCTGTTTTTCTATGATTTTAAGATGCGTGGACTTCAATTTCCAGAATGGCTGGCTGGAGAATTCTGGGAATTGAAGTCCACTCATCTTAAAATTCCCAAGGTTGAGAAACACTCCCTTAGAGTTTGGGAGATGAGATGATGGACCGGGGGATGGGAGAACAACTACCTTGGCTGCAAGAGCGGGGTTCTGTTCACCCTAATAACTCCAGACCTCTCTGTTTCCCTAACCAGCATGATTAAAAGTTCCACTAGATGCATTGAACGTTGACCTCATTGAAATGGGAGGTCAAGGGTGAGGACTGGTGGGCTAGAAACTTCCCTGAGGCAAAAGTTACACCAACCTTCTCACAACCACTCCCCCTTCAAATAAAAAAAAAAATCAAGAGAACGGTGGGTTAACTTTACTAACCATCTTTACAGAATGGTGGGACTCCACTGCTTTATGCTGTACGGGGCAATCACGCGAAGTGCGTTGAGGCCTTGCTAGGTAAGTCAAACATACCTGTTACGCTTGATCTTCTAATCCTCCATGCCAGAATATTTTTTTCAATAGAGGTTTTTTTTTTTTAAAAAAAAGGCAGCCTTTGGGTGGCTTTTAAATTATTTTGAGTTTTACGTGTTTTGCTTTTCATGTAAGCTACAGATTATAAAACATTGACTGAATTCCATCCAAAATGGTAGGTCACTGGAGTTTCGGTTTGGGGCAGTCGCTCCCGTCAATATTTTATGGCCCAGTCAGGAGGAATTCTGGCAGATAATAATAGTAACAATAGGAGCCTTGGTGCAATCCCAAAAACATCTGGAGCACCACTTGAACGCCCCTGGCATTGACAAAATCACCATGAGTCAATTGCAAAAAGCAGCTTGACGTGGAACAGCTTCCATCCTCTGATGATGCCTTTAACGCCATCAAAGAACATCTGCCTGTCCCAGATTCTTAGGAAGGAGTTGGGTGAAATAAAAGGCCAAATCCAGCCTAAACATCTGGCTAACTATGCAACCATTATAATAATAATACAGGTAGTCCTTGACTTAAAACAGTTCATTTAGTGACCATTCGCAGTTAAAAGATGGACAGTGATTAATATTTATATGTATTTATATATAAGGGTGTAGGTATATGCATATGTATATAGCATTTTTATATGTGTGTTATGTATGTGTACACAGGCAACAGAATTTCATTTTTAATGTGTGCCAGTGTGCCCACAGTAAAAAAAATGTCAATAAAGGTTTGTTGTGATTCAGGGTCAGCCTGTGGGTTCGGCAGTTGGGTCGGACGACTCAGAGGAGGAGGGGGGTGTTGAAGACCTTGCTGAGGGGGTTGAAGATCTTGCTGATGATAGCCCTCAGGCAGGCCCCTCCCACTTGGTCACCACGGAGACCCAGCTGTGTGAGCCTGACAGTGTGGATGAAGATGACCCACAGCTGGCCCTGTTCAAGGACGCCCGAGTAAACAGGAAGGCTGTGGGGCTTCTCGGAAGGAGGCAGAGAGAGGCCACGCCCTGAACTCTTTATAAAGGGACTGTGTGGGGAGGGCTGGTTTGCTGAAAGCAACCGCTCAGATAGTGTTTCAAAGCTCCTGTATTTTGGTTCGTGTCTTGTTTGTTTTTTGTAGTAATAAATTTGGCAGACGTCATTCCAGCCTCTTGCCGTTTATAAAGGGGTTGCCTTTTCTGCAGGGCCGGTAGCAGGCTGGTACAGAACAAGGTTATCCTATCCTATCCTATCCTATCCTATCCTATCCTATCCTATCCTATCCTATCCTATCCTAGCACTGAAAAAAGGGACATACGACTGTTTTTCACACTTATGACCTTTGCAGCATCCCCACGGTCATCTGATCAAAATTCAGACGCTTGGCGACTGACTCATATTTATTACGGTTGCAGTGTCCCGGGGTCATGTGATTCCCTTTTGTGACCTGACAAGCAAAATCAATGGGGAAGCCAGATTCACTTAACAATCGTGTTAACTAACTTAACAACTGTAGTTTTATTCACTTAACAACTGTGACAAGAAAGGTTGCAAATGAGACCAAATTCACTTAACAAAATTCATTTCTCGCTTAGCAACAGAAATTTTTGGGCTCAATTGTGGTCATAAGTCAAGGACTACCTGTATCTGGGATCCCGCAAGTCACCCTTCTCTGCAGTAATGGAAGCAGATTTCAGCCCATTTAAGTCTCAGCTGCATTGTTTTTTCCTAGTCTTTTACGTTGCCACAAAGTTCCTCCCAATTTGACTGCAGTGAAATCCACAATCTATTATGATGTAGTTATTCATTGTAATTATTTGCTACGATGACATGGGGACTCGTAACCCACCCAGTTTTTGCTGTGTATTCTCAGCCCGCGGTGCAGACCTTACCACTGAGGCTGATTCTGGCTATACTCCAATGGACCTTGCAGTGGCTTTGGGTCACAAAAAAGGCAAGTGGGGAGGGGAGGGAATTCTTTCATAGCAGCCCCACCTTCCCAGACAGAGGCAAAGCAAGCCAGTGTGTCTCTCAGCAGATTTATTGTATAGCACAGAGGTCTTTAAACATGGCCCTTTGATGACTCTCATGGGGATATCTCAGATGTTGAAGGAGCCTGGAAGTGGGTATTACCTACCCAGTCTCCCCATATTGTGGAATGTTGTGCATTCAGTTATAGATATAACTATTTCTTGACTTACGATTGGTCACTTAGTGACCATTCAAAGTTATGATGGCCCAGTCACATGATTGCATCTTGGGTACTCAGCAACTGGTCCACTTTTATGGCAGTTTGCAGTGTCCCATGGTTATACTACTTATAAGTGATATGTGCTTAAAGCTCAAGGCATTGTTACAGACCCTGCACACCCACTTTACAGTCTGTTTCTGCTGCTCCCCTCTGGGAGGAGGTTTCGAAGTATTTATAGCAGAACTACTAGATCCGTCTTGTAAATTCGCAGGATTGTTTTTTTTTCTCGCCATGCATATATATACATTGAACCTAGACTGTGATGCTTCTCTGTGTTATATATGTATGTGGGTATATGCATAGTGGTTGTCCTTTAAGATCTAAATGGAACGAAATTTCATTTTAACGTATGCTGATTAGTGTACATTTAAAATGACAGTAAAGTTCTATTCTATTCTTCTCGTGATTTATGGGGGTTTTTTTGCTGGAAGTTTGCTTTACTTTCTATTTCTGGGCAAAAATGCCCATTGGGAAAATGGATTCATTAATGGCACTGTTTGCATAATGACTACTGCTGAAAAAAGGTTGTAAAATTGGACAATCCTCCATGACATATGGCAATAATTCCAGGCTCAACTATGGTCATAAATTGTGGATTATTATCTGTTGTGCCAGCCTGCAAGCAATAGGCATCAACTGAAGCCCTGTTACCTGACTCAAATCCAGTGAAAAGCTTCATTTGTTTTCGGACCAGAGTGCGATGTAGCATGTTATATGGATCCGCTTTCTGTCGCTCTCCTTCTAAGCTAGTTCTCAGGTTTTGTGGATATTCTGTTCTGTGTTACAGCAGGGGTCTTCAAACCTGGCCCCTTTATGACTTGTGGACTTCAACTCCCAGAATTCCTCAGCCAGGCACGCGTGCCTGGCTGAGGAATTCTGGGAGTTGAAGTCCACAAGTCATAAAAGGGCCCAAGTTTGAAGACCCCTGATAATAAATAATATTTTTCCAAACAATAAAAATTCTTCTTTGCTTTCCAGTCCAGCAAGTGATTGAAAAACACGTTCTCAAGTTATTGCGGAACAAGGAAAGAGATGAAAAGGACCTCGAATTGGAATGACGAGCGTCTTGTTTTTTTTCTCCCGAATCAAGGAAGTGGGTGGAAGAGTCTTTGAGACGGGCACCTTCTATGCCAGCCTGCAGAGATGGTGCAGAACCGGGCATTTTCAGACAACAGGGTACAGAAAGAAGCACCTGAGTTTTTCCAGAAGAAACTCTGCCTTCTTGAACAGTGGCTTACAGGATCCCCCAACGACTTGGAACTGACTTTCTTCTCAAGGAATTGCTAATTTACCTCTCCTGCAGATTGGTGGACATTTCTCCTGAATGTCAAACCATAAATTGGGGAGGGGGTGGGAAACTGTGTCGAGCAGACCTTCCTTTAAGTCAGGAGTCTCCAAACTTGGCAACTGTGGGCTTCAACTCCCAAAATTCCTCAGCCAGCGTAGTTAAGCTGAGGAATTCTGGGAGTTGAAGTCCATAAGTCTTAAAAAGTTGCCAGGTTTGGAGACACCCCCCCCCTGCTTTTAAGTTGTAAAAACTTATTTGGCTCTGGATGTCTGCAGAAGAAAGCAACGTGCCGTTTCCTCAGTTGCTGGGGGTGAATCAGGGTTGGGTCAAAGGAAGCTGACCAAAAAAACTTTCACAAGACTGAAGAGAATATTTTTGTTTAACAGAAATATATATATATATGTAACAGGCTTGTTCAGTGATTCTCATTTTCAAATCAGCTGCTTCTGGTCTGTTTTTTTGCGTTTTACTCCTGCTTTTTCTCATGTTCATGAGTGCCTCTGATTTAGGCTTGTATGTACAAGTAGTCCTCGAATTGCGACAATTGGGACCAGAATTTCAGTTGCTAAGCAAGGGGGGTTGTTCAGTGAGTCATACCTGAGTTTACCCCCTTTTTTGCCATGATTAAGCGAATCACATGGTTGTTAAGTGAACCACATGGTTGTTAAATGAGCCCAGATTTCCTTCACTTTGCTTGGTGGAAGCTGACGAGTGATCACATGATGTGAGACACTGCAATCGTCGTAAATACATGCTGGTTGACCATGCATCGGTTGTAAGTGTGAGGACCGGTCATAAGCCACCGGTTTTAATGCTGCTGTAACTTTGAATGGTTGCTAAATGAATGGTTGTAAGTCAAGGATTACCTGTAGAGTCAGCATGCTTACGACCGAGCGAAGCTTGCCACTTCACTGCCAGAGCAAGATCTGTTTGGGCTGGTCCACACCAAACACACCAAAACACCCAGGAAAAGTGATTAACAGAATAACAACAGTTGGAAGGGACCTTGGAGGTCTTCTAGCCCAACCCCCTGCTGAAGCAGGAGACCCTCTTACTATTTCAGACAAGTGGCTGTCCAGTCTCTTCTTGAAAGCCTCTGGTGGTGGAGCACCCACATCTGGAGGCAAGCCGTTCCACTGATTGTTTTCAGTGTTAGGAAATTTCTTCTTAGTTCTAGATTGCTTCTCTCCTTGATTAGTTTCCATCCCTTGTTGTCGTCTTGCCTTCCGTGGCTTTGGAAAATAGGTTGACAGCCCCCCGCTTCTTTGAGGCAGTCCCTCAAATATTGGAACACCGCTATCATCTCATCCAGTCCTTTTCACCAGGGGTAGGCAACCTTGGCTCTTTTATGACTTGTGGACTTCAACTCCCAGAATTCCTGAGCCAGCCATGCTGAGGGAAAAGGGAGGTTTCCAAGCTGAGCCATGCTGGCTCAGGAATTCTGGGAGTTGAAGTCCACGAGTCATAAAGGGACAAGGTTGCCTACCCCTGGACTAGACAAACCCAATTTTTGCCACCATTCTTCATGTGTTTAGCTTCCAACTTCCATCGGTGTCGCTCTTTGCACTTTTTCCAGTCTCTACATCTTTTTGGTGACCAAAACTGGATGCAGTATTCCAAATGTGGTCTTACTAAGGCTTTCTAAATTGCAATGTTTTATTATTGCCTTTAAAAACAAGCGTCCAGGCATCGGGCAGAACGTGAGCATAAGGCATGTGCTCTGCTCTCCTGTGTGGGCAGCCCTGGCACCTTGGGTGGAGGTGGCAGCTCCAGACTCAACTTCAGAGACTGACAGCAGCTGCTTGCAGATCCTCAGGCATTAACTCCTCTGGGGCAGGCTGCTAATTATTGGTGTCAGAATTTGAGCTCGCCATGACACCATACCCCACCCTTTGGGTGCAGCCTTTTGGGGGATCCTGGCCGAAAAGGGTGTAGCTCAGAGACACATCAGGAGTTTTGTAAGCTGCAGAACACCAGTTTAATTCTTGGCCTGCCTGTGTGTTTTATAAAAGGCTGCTTAGCACGGGCAGGCAACCTTGGCACTTTTATGACTCGTGGACTTCAACTCCCAGAATTCCTGAGCCAGCCATGCTGAGGGGAAAGGGAGAGGTTTCCAAGCTGAGCCATGCTGGCTCAGGAATTCTGGGAGTTGAAGTCCACGAGTCGTAAAAGAGCCAAGGTTGCCTACCCCTGACTTAGCAGGACTGGTTAGAAAGGAGTCAAGTAGTCCTTGACTTATTACAATTAGGCCCGGAACCTCTATCGTTAAATGAATCCTGCCTGATTTTACAGACATTTTTGCTGTGGTCATCAAGCGAATCCGGCTTCCCCATTGAGATACATACATACAGTACATTCATTTATTAATTGGATTTATTAATTGGATTTATGTGCTGCCCATCTTGTCAGAAGTCCCTCGAAAGGTCGCAAATGGCAATCAAGTGACCCCAAAATGCCGCAACCATTGTAAATAGATGTGGTTTGCTGAACGTCTGACTCCTGATCATGTGACTGTAGGGACATTGTAACAGTCATGTGCAAGGACCTGTTGTAAATCTTTTTTCCCCCCAGTGATACTGTAATTGAGTATATTGTAAGTCAAGGACTACAGTATCTTTACTAGCCCATATGTTCAAATTAGAACTAGAGGTCCTTTCCTTTCAGCATGCAAAATGTAGTTTTTCTTTAATGACACCTCTAACAGAGAAACTGTTTTCTTTCCAGCTGTTCAAAATCCTCCTGAAATAGGAGAAAAATGGGGAAGAAGTTCATTTGCTATCGAAGCACCAAACGGAAAGCAGACAAGTCTAGTTCACACCATCTTACGAAATCTCAGACTGGTGTTTAGTTGGCCATTTTGACAAATACTTCAGCTCTTGCTTCCTCCTCTGTCAAAGCTTCTGCCCAAGGAAGTCCAGGTGGTAGACGATAATTCGCCCAAAGAAATCTGAGCTGTTTTGAAAAGTAATTTTCAGTTTATCCAGTGGTTCTGCTTTGAACGGGAAGCTGTAGAGGAAGCAGGAGTTAAGGAACAGATGATGCGGATAGAAATAGAATAGAAATACAGTCCCCCCAAAAAAACACAACTGGGGATGAAGATCCTTTATGGAGGGGTTACATGATGTACCTAAAATTATTTCTTATTACAGCAATGCATCTACAATGTGAACAGCAATAGCAATAGCACAATGTACAGCTTCATAGTGTTTGACAGCCCTCTCTAAGTGGTTTACAGAGTCAGCATATTTTCCCCCAACCATCTGGGTCCTCATTTTACCAACCTCAGAAAGATGGAAGGCTGAGTCAACACTGAGCCGGTGAGAATCGAACTGCTGTAAGTTGGCAGAATTAGCCTGCAATACTGCCTTCTAACCACTGCACTGACACACACACACACATATAGGCAATTGTTAAGTGAATTGCACCCAACCTTACGACCTTTTTTTGCCACAGTTGTTAAGCAAATCATTGCAGTCGTTAAGTAAATCATGCAATCATGAAGCAAATCTGGCTGCCTGTACTGACTTTGCTTGTCGGAAGCCAGCTGGGAAGATTGCAAATGGTGATCCCATGACCCCCCAGGACACCGGAACCATATAAATACATGCTGGTTGCCGAGGGCTTGGATTTTAATCCTGTGACTGGGGATGCTGCAGTGGTTCGGTCACAATCGAACTCCTGGCAGCAAGTAGAGTCAGCCTGCAACACTGCATTCTAACCGCAGGGTAGTAAAGGCTTGATTTACTGAAGCATTAATCCACAAGGCAGGGAGGAACATTCACGAGCATTTCAAGCAACAATGGGGAAAATAGCTTGTGGATAGAAAAGGCTGTGGGAATGCAGGGAGGGAATGCCGGAGTAACAAAATAGGAAACAGAGAGGCAATTGCACCAGAAAACCCCGCAGGGCTGTCTATGAGCCATGGATTCACACATACTGTATTTCGCTTCTCGGAGTTCTGAATTAGTCGATAAAGGATATCTGGAGAGAGTTGTTATCTTCAGGATAGAATTCGGCTATGGTGGAGAGATCTTCTCCTTTCCGTCCACCTTTGGAAATTTGAATGCAGAAAAACAAGATGTGCCGTTGTGGAAATATTTGGGAGCTGTTTTTCACTGGTATCATCAGGCACCCCTCACTTTCCAATGGAAATAATTTGGAAAGGAAAAATACTGAGGAAGAGAGTAGTCCTTGACTTACAACTGCTTGTTTAGCCACCATTCAAAGTTATGACAGGCCTCCCTGGAGTTACTTACGACACAGTTTGGCTGACTCTCCACAATGTAACCAGATGTTGATGCTTACAACCAGCCAGCATTTATAGCCATTTGCAGCACCCCACAGTCATCTGACCAGATTTTATTTCCGGTTTTGCTAAAAACTGGCATTTACTTCAAATTTTTGGCAAAATTGGCGAATAGCAAACCATTGGTTCGCTTGATAAATGGGGTGATCACTTGATAACCACTGCAAAAAACAAAAACAAAAACAACAGCAGCAAAACCTGAAATCAAATTGGTCACAGGGGTGACTTGATTTATGACTATCAGACTTACAACCGTGATGCTCCATTATGGTCGTTGAGGACTACCTCTATTGCAAGACTTCTTCTAGCCACTGCCTGATTCCAGCCGATCACCCTATTCGTGCTAGATGTAATAAGCTACGATGGGCAAGCCAACTAGTCTATCTCATTGGTGTTTAAAAAATCAAATTCACCCAAAGAATTCTGATGAAGCCATGGATGTTTCTACCGACTGGACTAGTAGAGCTGCAGAGTTTAAGCCATCACCAGTTTAATAGATATCAGAGTCTAAGTCAGGGGTCCCCAACCCCCAGTCCATGGACTGGTATTGGGCTGCGGCATGCCAGTAACCGGTCCGCACAAACAAGTAAAGCCCCATTTGCAGGATGCAGGCAGCACACAAAACCACACACCCTCCGGTCCGTGGAAAAACCTCTCTCTACGGAACCGGTCCCTGGTGCCCAAAAGGTTGGGGACCTCTGGTCTAAGTGAACATATCACAGCAAGCTACCAAGGGATTTCTCTGGTCTCTTACCTGGCCAATATCTTAAGGCCTTGAACTGTTCCAAAAAAACCTCATGGGCAACTATGAGAAGACAGAATGGTGGGGGAGTGGGAAAATTCCTTATTTTTTCCCCTTCAATGCACCACAAATTAAATTCAACAGAGCTCTTGTCAGTCCTTGTTTCCTTCCCTTGGGTACTTTATAATAATCAGTAACAAGAGGCCAAACAGGCTTTGTAGGAAGGGAGAGACAGTCGGGAGTTAGAGAGAAGTACAAAATGAGGCATCCTTTAGGCTATTTAAGAACTGATTTGCAAATTTCCAACCCTGGTCAGCTTTCTGCCCGAAATCTGACCCTAAAAAGACTATTTTGCTGTTCTCTCAGCAGCTAATAATAAAAAAAATTGTAACTTTTATATATGAAGCACTTATAGCTAGCTTGTTAGTATGAGGTTTATTTTATACAGATTTCCACAGCAGGTGGTTTTAAAAAACAAGAACTCCGAGCTGTATGCATCCTATTAATATAATAAATAAATTACTATTTTGCTATGATACAGAAATACTAAACAAAATACAAAATTAAACATTATATACAAGGTAAACATTTTCCTTGTCCAGTTTCCAATTCTAGGGGGCAATGCTCATCTGTTTCTTGGCCAAGGGGGGTGGGGTGGGGGGGACAATGTTGTCCAAAGAGGTTTCTGTAGTCATGTGGCTGGCGCGACTATAGGCCGAGGCGCACGGAGCGCTGTTACCTTCCCACAGAAGTGGTACCTATTTATCTACTTACATTTGCATGCTTTCTGACTGTGTTCTGTACCAGCCTGCTACCGGCCCTGCAGAAAAGGCAGGGACAACCCCTTTACAAACGGCAAGAGGCTGGAATTACGCCTGCCAAATTTATAGCTACAAAAACAAACAAGACACGAACCAAGAAACAGGAGCTTTAAGAAACAGGAACTATCCAAGCAGTTGCCTTCAGCAAACCAGCCCTCCCACACATTCCCCTTATATAGAGTTCAGGGCATGGCTTCTCTCTGCCTCCTTCCGAGAAGCCCCATTGCCTTCCTCTGTTTACTCCTAATTGACTGCCTCCTGCGTCGGGCGTCCTTGAACAGGGCCAGCTGTGGGTCATCTTCATCCACGCTGTCAGGCTCACACAGCTGGGTCTCCGTGGTGACCAAGTGGGAGGGGCCTGGCTGAGGGCTCTCATCAGCAAGATCTTCAACCCCCTCAGCAAGGTCTTCAACACCCCCCTCCTCCTCCTCTGAGTCATCCAACCCAACTGCCGAACCCACAGGCTGACCCTGAATCACAACAGACTGCTAGGAGCTGAGGCAAGTACTGGGGGCTCACCCTGTTGCGCAACGCTCAGGTCTCAAACCCAGGCTATCAATCTTTATTTATTTATTTATTTATTTATTTATTTATTTATTTATTTATTTATTTATTTATTGATGGGATTTATATCCCGCCCTATCTCCCGAAGGACTCAGGGCGGCTAACAGCAAAACATATAATAAGTACAGAGATCAAGATAGAAATAAAATTGATAACATCTGTGCAATAAATTAAATTAGAGAATTTAAAAAATAAATTAAAAATACTAAATATAAATTAATTAAAATGCCTGTCAGTCTAGGTCGGCCTGGTGGAACAGGAGTGTTTTGAGGCCGCGGCGAAAGGATTGGAGGTTTTAGGCCATCCGAAGCTCAGGGGGGAGCTGATTCCATAGGGCTGGCGCTCCCACAGAGAAGGCCCTCCCCCTGGGGGTCGCCAGTCGACATTGCCTAGCTGACGGTACCCTGAGGAGGCCTTCTCTGTGCGAGCGTACTGGACGATGGGGATTTGTTCCCGGCAGCAGATGGTCCTGCAAGTATCCCGGACCTAAGCCATGTAGGGCTTTAAAGGTAAGTACCAGCACCTTAAATCTCACCCGGAGGGCAACTGGTAGCCAATGCAGCTCACGCAGGAGGGGTGTAATATGGGAGTATCGGGGAGCTCCCATCACAACCCGTGCAGCTGCATTCTGCACCAGCTGAAGCCTCCGGGTGGTCTTCAAGGGCAGCCCCATGTAGAGAGCATTACAGTAATCGATACGGGAGGTAACGAGTGCGTGGGTGACTATACGTAGGGCATCTCGGTCCAAAAGCCACTGAGCCACGTGTTAAATGCATTTAAATATGTAAAATACACACACACACACACACACACACACACACACACACGTACGTCTCTCAAATAGAAGAAGACTGAGCGAGGACATGCATTTCTAACTGTGGCGAGGTTTTTTTTACCTTGCAGAATGCATTTTCGGCTTGCAAATCCCCCCTGAAACTGAATCTGAATTTGAGACGCCTGGATGGTCTGAGGAAATTCCAACGTCAGCCACTGGATGGCACCCTAATACAGCAAAAACAGGACATCACCAACTTAAAGAGAAATTCAAACCAATAGGAAAATATAAAAGGGCAGATAGTACAAAAAGAAAAGCTTTCTGTCCGAGTTCTCTCTCTCTCTCTCTCTCTCTCACACACACACACACATACACAGAGACAAAAAAAATGGCAGCTGCAACAGCCTAATGCAGAGGTCCCCAACCTTGGCCACTTTATGACTTGTGGACTTCAACTCCCAGAACTCCTCAGCCAGGCTGGCTGAGGAATTCTGGGAGTTGAAGTCAACAAGTCATAAAGTGGCCAAGGTGGGATCCCTGGCCTAATGGGTGTTTTTCAACCGTGGCAACCTTTTAAGATGCGTGGACTCCAACTCCCAGAATTCCCCAGCTTCTTTCACCCCAGCAGTTTCCCAATTTGGGCCTGTCGCTCTCTCACACGCCAGGCCATCTCACAGGGTTGTTGTTGTGGAGAAAAATAGGCGGTGAGAGGAATATTAGGTATCTTCGCCACCTTGAGAGACTTATACAAAATAATAAAGGTGGGATTAAAAAAAATCTAATAGATAAACAAATGTTGGCCTAGTTCGCAAATGAGTTGTAAGGTTCACAAGAAACGTGTGTGGAGGCAGCATTGTAGGATGTTACTTATAAGAGTTCACCTGGTCTGAGTTCCAACACGTTTCCTCATTTCCGTCAAACATGTACTTCTTTCCAAACTGCTTCACCTCTCGGTTGAGGACGGAGCTCACCCTAAGGGTGAAGAAAACAAAAGGCAAGGGTGGAGAAGAGTTTCTTTTCCAGATTTCAACGCAAAGCTGACTGGTAGCACAGGAATTTCGCACTTTTAATTACAGCATAATAGAACTGGAAGGGCCCTTGGAGGTCTTCTAGTCCAACCCCCTGCTCAGATCTATACCATTTCAGACAAACGATTATCCAATCTCTTCTTGGAAAACCTCCAGTGATGGAGCAGCCAAAACCTTTGGAGGCCAGTCCTTCCACTGATTAACGGTTCTCACTGATAGGAAATTTCTCCGTACGGATAGTCCTCGACGTACAACAGTTCATTTAGTGACCGTTTGAAGTTACAACAACACTGGAAAAAGGGACTTACAACCATTTTTCACACTTAGGATGGCTGCAAAATAGTCACGGGATCAGATGCTTGGCAACCGGTTCTTATTTACAACGGTTGCAGTGTGATCCCCTTTTGCGACCTTCTGACAGGCAGGGAAGCTAGACTTAACAACTGTGTTACTAACTTAACAAGGGCAGGAATTTACAAAGCCCTAGTGCAGGGGTGTCAAACTACCAGCCCACGGGCCGGACGCGTCACGACAAAACCGTGCCCACCCCATTGCCGGCAATGGGGGAAAAGCTCCAATATGTTGCGCGACGTCACGTGACGTCGCGAGTTTGACACCCCTGCCCTAGTGAAACCACACCTGGAATACTGCAGCCACTTTTGGTCACCATATCACAAAAAAGATGTTGAGAGTTTGGAAAAAATTCAGAGAAGAGCAACTAAGATGATCAAAGGCCTAGAGCAGGGGTCTTCAAACTTGGCCCTTTTATGACTTGTGGACTTCAACTCCCAGAATTCCTCAGCCAGCGTGCCTAGAGACTAAAACATATGAGGAATGGCTGTGGGACTTGGGTTTGGCCAGTCTAAAGAAAAGAAGAAATAGGGGAGACATGATAGCAGCGTTCCAGTATCTGAGGGGCTGCCACAAGGCAGAGGGGGCCAGGTTGTTCACCAAAGCACCAGAGGGAAGGACGAGAAACAATGGTTGGAAACTGATCAAAGACAGAAGCAACCTGGAATTAAGGAGAAACTTCCTGACAGTGAGTACAATCAACCAGTGGAACAGCTTGCGACCAGAAATTGTGGGCACTCCATCACTGGAGATTTTTAAGAAAAGACTAGTCCAGGGGTAGGCAACCTCAGCTCTTTTATAACTCATGGACTTCAACTCCCAGAATTCCTGAACCAGCCTCAGGAATTCTGGGAGTTAAAGTCCATGAGTCATAAAAGAGCCGAGGTTGCCTACCCCTGGACTAGACAATCACCTGTCTGAGATGGTGTAGGTTCTCCTGCTTGAGCATGGGGCTAGACTAGAAGACCTCCAGGGTCCCTTCAAGCTCTATTCTATTCTAAAGGCAAGAAAAGTCGTAAAATGGGGCAAAACTCACTTAACAACTATCTCGCTTAGCAACAGAATTTTTGGGCTCAACTGTGGTCGTAAGTCGAGGACTACGTGTAATTCTTGGTTGCATCTCTCTTGGATAAGATTCCATCCATTGTTTTTAGTCCTTTCGAAAACAAAGATCCAAAGTTGCACTCACCTGCTTATAGTTTCAGAGCAAATCAGGGAAGACACGGCCATGACTTATTCTTCCAGTCAGACAAAAAAAAAAAAATAAACAGAAATGACTCGATGCCGACACATGCATGTGTTCTTCCAAGGACTGTAGCCTATTTTATTTTATTAAAGAAGAATCAGAACAGAATGAATTTGGAACCAGTCTTATCAGATCATTCTTAGAACTAATACATATTTAGATATTCAACACTGTAGATCAGTGTTTCTCAACCTTAACAGCTTGAAGATGAGTGGACTTCAACTCCCAGAAATCCCCAAACTGGGAATTGAAGTCCATTCATCTTCAAGTTGCCAAGGCTGAGTGAGAAACATTGCTCTAAACCAGAGGTCCCCAACCTATGAGCTGCGGCCCACTAGCGGGCTGCGGAAATGGCTGGCTGGTGCGTGTATGCATGCATGCGGATTCCCCCCCCTCACGCTTGTGCCCACGGCCATTTGTGCATGTGTGCAGGTGCAAATGGGGCCACTAGTGCCAGGCGGCTGTGCGCAGCCCATTTGCACATGCATGAACGGGGGCGCCAGAGCTGCACCAGAGTCCGTGGGCCTGTTTGTGTGTGCACGCATGCGTGCACCAATTTGGAAGCTGCTCTCCTTCCCTCTGGGCTGTGAGTCTGGAAAGGTTGGGGACCCCTGCTGTACAGTAGTCTACTTATAGCCTCTCTCAATTCTGGCCTTCCAAATTAAGTCCAAATCCTGCCTGCTGGGTTTGATTGGCCATACTAAGAATTAACAGACACCCATTCCACATTTGAACTATGGTTATCATTTATTGACTTTTAGCTTTGTTAGCTGAGCAGAGTTGTGTAGTAGTGGGTCAGCCATCCACCTAAATCAGAGGTCTCCAATCTTTCTGGGTTTACGGCCTGGAGGGAAGCTTCCAAGTTGGTTCGCAAGCACATGCAGATGGGGCTGTGCGCACTGGCGTGGCACTAGCGGCCCTGTTCTTACATGTGCAAACAGGCCACACGCACCTGCTCAGTGTTAGCGGCCCTGTTCGCGCATGTGCAACAGGCTGCGCACACCAGTCTGGTGCTAGCGGCCTCATTTGCGCCTATGCACATCTGCAAACATGGCCACAGGCGCTAGCACGATTGGGGAGGGAGGGCGCGCGCAGGCACCAGTCAGACATTTCCACAGCCCGCTGGCCAAGAGGCCCAGTAGTGGGCCATGGCCCATAGGTTGGGGACGCCTGATCTAAATGGATCAGAGTAAACAAATAAAATTGCACTCCTACGGGGAACCACAATTAAGTAAACAATAGTTTTAAGGCAAAAACTGGACTTGGATTAGGAATGTGTGGTCATGGAATAATTATTGGAACCATAATTGAAATATGTTGACTCCTTTTAAGTCTTTAACAATAAACCCTTAGTTTAAACCTAAAATTAGATGTGGCCCTGTGAGCCTTGGTGGAGCAGTGGGCTAATGCCTCCTTAAGTAATACCAGCTGCCTGCAATTAGTGCAGGTTCGCATCCCACCAGGCTCAAGGTTGATTCAGCCTTCCATCCTTCCGAGGTAGGTAAAATGAGGACCCAGATTGTTGGGGGCAATAAGCTGACTTTGTAATAATGCCGCGGGGGGGGGGGGGGCGAAAGCCCTAATAAGCAGGCATATACATAGAATGAAGGCTATTGCTAAGCACATTGATTTGTGCTTTAAATTGTAAGCCGCCCTGAGTCTTCGGAGAAGGGCGGGATATAAATGGGATAAAAAAAAATTAAGCAGGTTTTAGTGTTACATCCAGTTTGGATAATTGTCATTTTATACTTAAAAGTATTGACTGTAATATTAGATCAATGTGGCCTAGTAGTTAAGGCACTAAGCTAGAAACTGGGAGATGGTGAGTTCTAGTCCTTCCTTAAGCGTGAAAGGTGGCTGGGTGATCCTGGGCCAATTACCAGGAGACAATGAGTTCTAGTCCCACTTTAGGCATGAAAACTGGCTGGGTGGGCGAGTCGCTCTGTCTCAGCCCAATCCACCTCACAGGGTTATTGTGGTGGGGAAAATGGGAGGAGAAAGGAATATTAGGTATGTAGGCTGTCTTGACTTTTTTTAAAAAAATAATAAAGGCAGGACATAATAAGTAAATAAGTAAATAAACAAAAGCTGTTAGAGAGCAATATAAAGAGTGATCCATGCTGGGCTCTCTGAAGGCAGAACTATTCAACATATAGTGCAAATAGACCTAATAACAATAAAAACAATTGGATTTTATTTGTAGAAATATATGAGGTTTTTACTTTAACTGCTGGCCTCTCCATTTTATCTCAGTTCTAATTTTTTTAAAATCATCCTACTCAAACATTATTTTGCAGCGCAACCTGTCGTAATAAGTTGTTAAAGCTAATCAAGGAGTATTTTAATTAAAGTAATTTAAAAAAAGAGTTAAACTTTAGAGCAGGGGTCTTCAAATTCGTCCCATGCTAGCTGAGGAATTCTGGGAGTTGAAGTCCACGAGTCATAAAAGGGATGAGTTTGAAGACCCCTGCTCTAGAGATATAGCATGTGGTTATAGCTTATTGAATTAAATCACAAGTAACTGGATTTATACAGACTGGTAAGCTCTAAACCATGATTTACAAAGCTGCAGCAGCTGCTTTTATATGATACGCTAATGCTAAAATAAAACTAACCACATTGTGGATTACCAGTAGTAGGATATCTGGGCCATAATGCAGGCTGTTCATTTTAGTATACCGTAGTTTTTGTCCTCCACATTTCTGAACTTCAGTTCCCAAAATTCCCCAGCTAGCACAACCAAGTCTCTGCTAAGGATTCTGGGAACTGAAGTCCACACATCTGGCTAGAATGACTAGGTAGACAGGCTTTTAAAAAAATCTCTGTGTGATTTATGAAGCCACCCACTTATACTTAGTCTTAAGCCATGGTCTAAAAAGATTATTTTTAATTAGGCTTTAAACCGCATTAATATCTTAATTAAAACATTAACACCTTAATGGCAAAAGATCTAAAGGTTAGGTTTTAACATTAGTATTACCAGAGTCACAATCTTTACCAGAATTTTACTCCCAGGAAATCTTTTTTCCCCCTGCAGAGTTGTGTCTCTCAGGGGGCCAGTTTTAATTTATTTAAATAGTTTCTAAGCGATCTTTGAACATAAAAATCATCCTAGTATTCAGAAGTATGCTGGCTTCTCACAATGCAATATATAGGCCTTTTCCCGTTTATTGTGTGCGAGCTCTAGGAATTTAATCCCCAAATCAATGTTTTTCAAGCTTGACAACTTTTAAGCGGTGTGGACTTCAACTCCCAGAATTCAGCAGGGCCGGCTGGGGGAATTCTGGGAATTGAAGTCCACTCCTCTTAAAGTTGCTAAGCTTGAAAAACCACAGATCTAGATCCAACCTTTCCCCCCTCTTTCCAGCATGGAGATTTAAGCAACAGTTCTTCTGACTAAGGAATTGCATGCACAAAGGGCAAAAAGTGCAGGGACCAGGGAAAACGTTGGCAACCGGCTTTTCAGACTGACCTGCAAACTTTGCAGAGAGGAGCAGACACCGAAAATGACATCGATACCGGGCCGTTTCTTAGAAATATTTCTTATTCTCTCCCATCCAGGCAGGAGAACAAGACAAGAGAATCAGGAACAGAAGCAAAGAGCAGGAGAAACTCGCCTCGTGCCATACACACTTCCGGTTTCCTGAAGGCCTGGTAACTCTTAAAGAGACACGACGGAAAAGGTCTGGAAAATATATATGTATAAAATGCAAAAATGTAGGTTGCGTCCCCCTTCGTTCTCCACGAGGTGGCGGTAGCCGCGCAGCGGTGAGAAAATCAGGACAGGATATTTAAAAAAGGAGTCAGGCAGCAATAACAACCATGTAAAATTGCAGGAATAAATCTCCAGGAGGCTTAAGGGCAAGCTTGTTAGGCGGTGAGATTCTTTTTGGCAAAATGAGAAAAATTACAGTAACAGTAATAGTATAATAGAGTTAGAAGGGACCTTGGAGGTCTTCTAGTCCAACCCCCTGCTCAAGCAGGACACCTATACCTTTCTAGACAAACGGCTTTAGCCTTGCGATGGTTGGTGCGGGTGAAATTGGAGCCTCCATAGACAGGGGCAGTTTACCCCTGAGTGCAGGTAAGTCCTCGACTTACAGTCACAACTGAGTCCAAAATTTCCACCGCAAGGCAGTTGTTAAGTGAAAACAACTGTGGTTTATGATTGGTCCTCGCAGTTATGACTGCCACAGCCCTTAACGACTGCCCTGCTTAGCAACAGAAATTCTAATCCCAATTGTAGTTGTAAGTCAAGGACTAACTATAATTTGAACCTGGTCTTCTCTGCCTTGGATGAGAACTCTGGGTTTATTTGTTCAGTGATCCATCACAGGGGTTTCCAAACTTAGCAACTTTAAGACTTGTGGGCTTCAATTCCCAACTTCTTCAGCCAGGATGAAGAAATCTGGGAGTTAAAGTCCACAAATCTTAAAATTGCCAAGTTTGGAGAGCCCCTCAGGCATGCTGGCTGAGGAATTCTGGGAGTTCAAGTCCACAAGTCATAAAAGGGCAAGTTTGAAGACCCCTGCACTAGACCAAACCGGCTCATCAGGATATTGGAATTGCTACAATCTGCCCTAATGTCTTGGAGTTTCATGGAATCACCGGATCAGAAGAGACCTTGGAGGTCTTCTAGTCCAACCCCTGTCTAAGGCAGTAGTCCTCACACTGTCATGACACAGATAACTTGATTGGTCACTCGATGGCTCTTGTGAGAACCAGTTTGGTACAGTGGCTAAGATGCTACATAAGAAACCAGGAGTCTCTGAGTTCTAGTCCTCCTTTGGGCATCAAGCCAGGCGAGTGACCTTGGGCAAGTCACTCAGCCCAACCTCACAGGGTTGTTGTTGTGGGAGAAATGGAGGGGGCTTCCTTGACTTAAAAAAAATAAAAAAATAGGCTTAAATACAGGTTAGTCCCCAACGTACGACCACAGTTGAGCCCAAAATGTCTATTCCTAAGTGAAACATTTATTGAATTTTGGCCCATTTTACAACCTTAGTTGCCACAGTTAAGTAAATCACTGCAGGTGTGAAGTTAGTAACACGATTGTTAAGTGAATCTGGCTTCCCCATTGACTTTGCTTGTCAAAAGGTCAGAAAAGGTGTTCACATCACCCTGGGACCCGGCAACCGTCAGCCAGTAGCCAAGTGTCTGAATGTTCTTCATGTGACCATAAGGGATGCTGCAACAGTCATAAGTGTGAAACACGGTCATAACTCACTTTTTTCAGTGCCGTTGTAACTTTGAACAGTCACTAAATGAACTGTTGTAAGTGGAGGACTGCCTGTATATATAATAAATAATAAAAAACTATCATTATATTCTTCCTGAATAACTTTTTATCCATCCGGAAGCTGTCTTAGGTCCTTTTTAGCAGTGCCATCCAACGTACTTCTGACTCATATCTGGTTTGCATATAACTCCCGTTCCAAAATTGTTTTAAAAGCACGATCGTCAGATCAGGGATCCTCCCATTGTACACCTGCATATTTAATTGCCGCTTCCTTCATGGAGAAATTGCATTTGCAAATTGCATGCTGTGAATTTCGCAGCCCATTTTACCCCAGGCAGGTGGGCTGTTTTGAACGTTGTTTTTGCCTGCAGGTTTGATAAGCATTCCCTCCAACTCTTCAGCCGAGCAATTAAGGAAAAGAAGCACAAAAAAGAGGCTACGGAAATGAACCTTGGGGCACCCTCCCCCACTCCGTTCCTACTCGCCAGTTTGATGAGGAATTGCTGAAGAGCCCTCTTGGATACCATTTTCAAACCAACTCTGGATCTCCTTAATTGTCATGCCATGCAGCCCCACTTGCAAATTGAACTCTGTCGTATCTGAAAAGAGCCACATTATTCCATTCTGTGCTCAAGTGCTTCTCATTCGAGAATTCACAACACGAACGCAGGGCGTTCCTTTTCTTTCTTTTTTTTAAAAATATGTCCTTCTGGACCGAATAGTCCCCTTGTGTCTCCACTTAAGAATGGCTCGTCTCTAGCTCAGGAAATTAGCTTTGTGACTTTGCTATCCTAAATTGACCTAGAGGGAAGAGAATGCGAATCCCAAGTTTTGGGGAGGTTTTGAGTTCAGGGACAGTGCAGAGAAGAGCAACAAAGATGATCGAAGGACTGGAGGCTAAAACATATAGGGAACGGTTGGTGGAATTGGGTATGTGTAGTTTAATGAAGAGAAGGACAAGGGGTGACAGGATAGCAGTGTTCCAGTATCTCAGGGGCTGCCCCAAAGAAGAGGGAGTCAAGCTATTCTCCAAAGCACCTGAAGGCAGGACAAGAAGCAATGGATGGAAACTAGTCAAGGAGAGAAGCAACCTAGAACTAAGGAGAAACTTCCTGACAGTGAGAACAATTAACCAGTGGAACTACTTGCCTCCAGAAGCAGTGAATGATCCAATACTGGAAGTTTTTAAGAAGACACTGGACAACCATTTGTCTGAAATGATATAGGGTTTCCTGCCTGAGCAGGAGGTTGGACTAGGTGACCTTCAAGGTCCCTTCCAACTCTGTTATTGTAAAGAAGAGGCAAGGAGGCCCTGTTTCTTGTGACACGATACAGCTTCCCTGCAGAGATTTATTTATCTTTATTTATTGAGCAAATTTATACATGTCTATTAACATGCATTAATACCTTAAGTTTATATTTATTGAGCAAATTTGCATATTACTATTAATATGTATTAATAGCTTAAATGTATATTTATTCAGCAAATTTGCATATTTGTATTAAGATGCATTAATATCTTAAATTTATTTTCATTTAGCAATCTTTATTAGGGACGCGGTGGCTCAGTGGGTTAGGACGCTGAGCTTGTCGATCAGATGGTCGGCAGTTTGGCGGGTCAAATCCCGAGTGCCGTGTAACAGAGTGAGCGCCTGTTACTCTTCCCAGCTTCTGCCAAGCTAGCAGTTCGAAAGCACATAAAAATGCAAGCAGAAAAATAGGGACCACTACGGTGGGAAGGTAACAGCGTTCCGTGCGCCTTTGGCATCTAGTCATGCCGGCCACATGACCATGGAGACGTCCTCGGACAAGCGCTGGCTCTTTGGCTTTGAAATGGAGATGAGCACCGGCCCCTAGAGTTGGAAACGACTAGCACACATGTGCGGGGGAACCTTTATCTTTTTTACCTTTATATCTTAAATTTATTTTCATTTAGCAATCTTTATATATTTGTATAGAGATCAGGCTTGGCTCCCTTCTTTGTGGGTCTTTTTGAAACTTTTGAAGACTGAGCGTTTCAGAGGCCTTTCCTTTGACTGATACTGCCATCTTATTTATCCTTATTTTATTTATCTTTTTAAAAATAATCTTAAATAAGATTATCTTTTGTATGACTTACAGGTTGTATGTTGTACAGGTAATCCCCAACGTTCTTATAAGGCAACCTGCCTGTTACAGTTGCATGTCCCGATAGTTGGAAAGTGGTTTATCGAATTGCCAAGCCCAATTCCACAAACCCTTTTTTGTGGACATCAAAAAGCAAATCTACTGTTTGCAGTGGGGCATTTTTGCTGGAAAATAGAAGTAAATGCTGATTTTGGGGGGGAAAAACACATCCTAAATTGTGGTCAAGGGAACGCAGGACTCTGCACAACGTCCTGGGGAGCACCTGAAATTTGATCACATGACCATGGGGGGAGGGATTTGCGGCCTTTGAAACAGGGTCATAAGTAGCCACGGAGAGGTCTGTCATAACTTCAAATGGTTGCTAAGCAATCAGTTGTAAGTCGAGGACTACCTGCTCAGGTGTAGGTGCAGGTAGTATTCAGCTTACAACCACAACTGAGTCCAACATTTCTGTCGTTAAGCAAGCCAGGTGTCAAGTGAGCTTTGCCCCATTTACGACTATTTTTGCCACAGTCATTAAGTGAATCACTGCATTTATTAAGTGAATCACGAGGTCATTAAGCAAGTCTGGTTTGTCCCACTCACTTTGCTTGTTGGAAGGCTGGGAAGGTTACAAATGGTGATCACGTGACTTGGGGGAGCATCCAGTTGTTATAAATACAGGCTGGTTGTCACGCCCAAATTGTGATCACGTGTCCCTGGGGATGCTTCAACGGTTGTAAGTGTAAAAAAATAGTCATAAGTCACTTTCTTCAGTGCCATTGTAACTTCGAAAAGCCACTAAACCGATGGTTGTAAGTCGAGGACTACCAGTAACGTGTTCTTTTTCTGATGGGGGTGGCAGAGAAATATGTTCAATTAAAAAAAATTAAATGCCAGGCTGAAAAGCTGGCAATACAGAATGGTGATAGGTATCAGTTTAGCTGTTGGGTTACTTCCTTGGGTGGTGTAGGGCCTCAAACTTGAGCAGGGGGTTGGACTAGAAGACCTCCAAGGTCCCTTCCATCTCTTCTCTTCTCTTCTCTTCTCTTCTCTTCTCTTCTCTTCTCTTCTCTTCTCTTCTCTTCTCTTCTCTTCTCTTCTCTTCTCTTCCCTTCCCTTCCCTTCCCTTCCCTTCCCTTCCCTTCCCTTCCCTTCCATTCCATTCTTTCTAAATTCTATTCTATTCTATTCTATTCTATTCTATTCTATTCTATTCTATTCTATTCTATTCTATTCTATTCTATTCTATTCTATTCTATTCTATTCTATTCTATTCTATTCTATTCTATTCCATTCTATTCTTCTTGTGATGCTCAGTTCTGACAACTTGAAACAGAAAGGATGACAAACAAAGAAAGAAAAACTGAATGTTGATGACAAGAAGATGCAAAAGGGCGACACAACCGCTCCTTGAAGAGTTATCAGAAAAAAATGCCTCCCCAAATATCAGTCTCCCTTTAATTCTTTGTTAGCAATCCAAAACATTTACACAAATATGTTTGCCATCTACAGGCAGTAGCCACAGCAGCGGCAGCTCATATTTGTGTAATTTGTGTATATGTATATATATATTAGGAGTCAAAAAGGGCAAATGTACTGTTTTTATTTTATTTTTCTGCAGTGACATGGAACAAGGGACCAAACACCCTGATTCTCTTCTTGCAAAGATGCCCCTCTGTCATGGCCAAGGCCCCTGCATTCTTTCTTTCTCCACTGAAAATACAGGAAAATACTTTTTTCCTCCCCCAGCTGCAAAAAGCTTGCCCTTGGCGCAGAGTCTCCTCGATCCGCACGAAACGTTTTGTGTACCCTTCATTTGCATTCTTCTTTTGCGCTCTGTGTTGATATGGAACATAATCAATTTGCAAAACTAAAAAGATTAAGGAGAGTTCATGAAAAACGCTCTGTTTACACATTCCCATCCCTTCTGGGCTGGAGAGGAGGCCTAATAAGGACAATGCTGGCTGCGTTCTAAGTCCCTCCATTCGAGAACCATATTAGAATTAGGAATACAAGCTTAGAGGAAGTCCTTGATTTACAACTATCCTTTTAGCGACCATTTGAAGCTACAAGAGTACTGAAAAAACTTACTTACGACTGGTCTTCAAGCTTACAACTATCTCAGCATCTCCAAATCCTTATTGTCTTCCTACTCTTGTGCTTTTCTTTTGGAGCTTGCCATTCTGCTGGGGGGAGGGGGGATATAATAGTAATAGTAATAGTAATAGTAATAGTAATAGTAATAGTAATAGTAATAATAATAATAATAATAATAATAATAATAATAAGTTGGAAGGGACCTTGGAGGTCATCTAGTCCAACTCCCTGCTCAGGCAGGAAACCGTACACCATTTCAGGCAAATGGCTGTCCAATCTCTTCTTAAAAACTTTCAGTGTTGGAGCATTCACCGCTTCTGGAGGCAGGTTGTTCCACTGGTTAATTGTTCTAACTGTCAGGAAGTTTCTCCTTAGTTCTAGGTTGCTTCTCTCCTTGACTAGTTTCCATCCGTTGCTTCTTGTCCTGCCTTCAGGTGCTTTGGAGAATAGCTTGACTCCCTCTTCTTTGGGGCAGCCCCTGAGATATTGGAAGACTTCTATCCTGTCCCCCTCATCCTTCTCTACATTAAATTAAAGGTAAAGGTAAAGGTTCCCCCGCACTTGCGTGCTAGTCGTTTCCGACTCTAGGGGCCGGTGCTCATCTCCGTTTCAAAGCCGAAGAGCCAGCGCTTGTCCGAGGACGTCTCCGTGGTCATGTGGCCGGCATGACTAGACGCCAAAGGCGCACGGAGCGCTGTTACCTTCCCACCGTAGTGGTCCCTATTTTCCTACTTGCATTTTTACGTGCTTTCGAACTGCTAGGTTGGCAGAAGCTGGGACGAGTAACAGGCGCTCACTCTGTTACGCGGCACTCGGGATTCGACCCGTCAAACTGCCGACCATCTGATCGACAAGCTCAGCGTCCTAACCCACTGAGCCACCGCGTCCCTTACATTAAATTAAACATACCTAATTCCAGCAACCGTTCCTTATATGTTTTGGCCTCCAGTTCCCTGATCATCTTTGTTGCTTTCGCTTAGGAAAACTTTCGCTTTCTGCTTGTCTTCTTCTGCCTCTGTCCACTTGAGAAAGGAACCTGTCTCCCTTATCAGGGAGACGGTACAGAGAAATGAAAGCTGGAGAAGACCTTGAGAAGCGGGCCAACTGTGCCAGTTACCCCCATATCATGCCACCTGTGGAGTGGCTGGATTTTAAATGGACATTAGGAATATTGCTGGTTTAACTATATTGTTTAAGCGGGATTTTCCTCAGATCTCGCCTTGATTTCCCTACCGTCACTAACTCCTAATAAAAAGTTCCCTTTTGAGACAATGCCTGCTTCAAGAGTTCTGCTTTCTTGGGTGGTTAGTTGAGGTGGGTCCTTACATAAGGTGAGATCTGGGGAAAATCCTGCTTGAACGGTATAGTTAATCTGGCAATATTCCTCCTCCCACCAACGTCATACTGTTGTAAGGTCCTTACAACAACTGTCTCAGCATCTTCATGGTCATGTGATCAAAATTTGACCTCTTGGCCCCCTGGCATATATTTACAATGCTGCAGCATCCCAGGGTCCCATAATCAGGATCTGCAACCTTTTCGGCCAGCGTCCAACAGGCGTCGTCAAATGGGGAAGCTGGATTTGCTTAGCAACCCTTTGATTCACTTAACAACTGCAGTGATTCATTTAACAACCACAGCAAAAACAAGGTTGCAATGTCGGGTGCAATTCACGCAACCACCACTTTGCTTCGCAAACGAAACCCTTATGACTTCTGACCACAATGGGCTGGCTCCATTCCAGTCATATGTCAAGGACTATCTGAGCTAAAAGGCAAAGTTCTTTCACCAAAAGAAGAATGAAGAAAGAGTTCCCGTTGGGATAATTTGGCATTTTAAAGCCTCCATCCGAAAAATGTACGTCTGAATGAAAGAAAGGGAAACCACTTGCTTTGTATGGAGAAGGGCTCCAGATCTTGGCATCCCCTGCAAGGTTGCAAACTTTCATCCTGAAATACCTGTTGTTCATCCATCCTGGATATATTTGGCTGAATGGACCAGTGATCCATTTATTTATAGCAGCTTCCTCTGTTCCTCTCGTTCTTAACGCAGCAGTTTCAGTTAAATGAAACGAGAAAGCAGAGATTGTCCAAATCCAGCAGGATCCATTGGAAATGGCCTTTCTCTCTACCGTAAAAAGGACTAAATAGCTATTTCTTCAAAGGACGCTGCCTTTCCTTCCCTGTCTTTAATAGTGGTAATTAAAGATGGGGGTTTATGCTTGCGTGTCTGTCGTTCTTCATTGTCTGTGTTGGCTTGACCCTCGTGAAAACAGCATCTTCAATCGGCAAGCGGGACAGGGGCAAAGAGGAAGAAAAATGGCAGTGTAACACAACGGGGTAAGAATCTGCCGAGCATAAATCAAAAATGAAATTGAAAACGGATGGCTTTCCCCCCCCCCATTGTTCATATTCAATCATCTGGCAACTTCCACAGACAGCTCAGACAAATTAAAATTTCCCCTTATTGTATTGAAACATGAGCTTGGGGAGGGGGGTTGGGGGGAAATCCTTTCGACTGACTTGCAGCTTCTTGCTTTGCAATATCTTCTCTTTGATATTCTGGTTTACTCGTATTCTTTTCCTGCTTTGAAAGTTTAATAACTTCATGATTGATACAGACAAGTTAGGGTTTGTAGAACAGATTGAAAATACAACAACCCACAAATGATATTACTACTAATTCTAAAAATATCTAAGAAGATCAGACCATGTATATCAATCCTTCCAGTTTATGACAAGTCTCCTGTAGATTCTGAGCTCTACAAAGGGTGGAAGAAAACATTTCCTCTTATTTTTATTTTATTTTATTTTATTTATTTATTTTAATTCCATTTATATCCCGCCCTTCTCCGAAGACTCAGGGTGGCTTACAAGCTTAGCAGTAGCCTTCATTCTATGTATATGCCTGCTTATTAGGGCTTTCACACACACACCCCAAGCGGCATTATTACAAAGTCAGCTTAATTTTTGGAAATAAGCAGAAGGACTTTTCTGAAATCCAATCCAAATCAACCTCTGTGAAGAAAACTGAGAAGAGACGAGTAACATGGGTTCCAACTGAGATACATGTGTCAATTTTGAAGGACACAAATTAACTTCAGTTTGTTCAAGTGAGTAAGGCACCAGGATACAAAACAGGAGATCATGAATTCTAGTCCTGCTCAGGCATGACTGCTGGCTGGGTGACTTTGAGCCAATCACCAGGAGACTGTAAATACTACTTCTGTCTTAGGCGTGAACGTTGGTTGGATATCTTTGGGCCTATCAATCCTATCACCAGGAAACTGTGAGTTCTAGTCTCATCTTAGGCACAAAAGCCAGCTAGGTGATTTTGGGCCAATCACCCGGAGACTGTGAGTTCTAGTCTCACCTGAGACCTCAAAGCTGTCTGAGTGACTTTGGGTCAATCCCTTTCTCTCAGGCCAACTCACCTCACAGGATTGTTGTGAAGAAAATAGAAGGAAGGAGGAATATTTAATATATTTGCTGCCTTGAGTTGTTCATGAAAACGATAAAGGGGAATATAAATAAAATAAAATAATCAATAAATCTTTTCCTAGTTGAGTTAAAAATTCAAATCAAAGACGAATGTTGGCCAGTGACGGTCTCCTCATATATTTCATGTATTTCCAAGACAAGCTTCATACAGGTGATGCATCTGCTCCAGTTGCTTAATTGGGTGAGGTTGACCACAGAAAGTTGACCCCAAGGTGCTGGTGGTCATCTATGAAGCCCTTTGTGGAGCAGCACCAGGTTATTTGCGGGACCACCTTTCTCCTTTTGTTTCCACCTATCCCACAAGATCTAATAGGGTGCTTGTGCCCTATTTAACAGGTCCTTCCTGTTAAATAATGTCATTCAATGGCATCCAGCAATTGCATCCCTTCTGTTATGATGCCTGCTTCAGGTGTAGGCCAGGGGTCTTCAAACTCCACCCTTTTATGACTTGTGGACTTCAACTCCCAGAATTCCTCAGCCCAGCACGCTGGCTGAGGAATTCTGGGAGCCGAAGTCCACAAGTCATAAAAGGGCCAATTTTGAAGAGCCCTGGAATAGGCTGTTCCATAAGGCAGGCATCAGAACAGAGGAGGTACAATTGCTGGATTCCATTAGAAGCTCACCAAGATGGTCCCCAACCCTGGTGGGCTTCTGCAAAGCCTTGAAAACCTGACTCCTCCTTGGGCACCGATGTCTTCATTTGGAATACATGTGAATCTGATAATAGTTGATCTTGTTTAACTTTATGTCTATTGTTTTTTTTTAATTCTTATGGGTTATTTTGTTTGACTTTCTGTTTTAAGCCAACTTTTTATAAGTTGGGCAGCTATATAAATCAATTAAAGGAGAGGAAGGGAAGGAAGGAAGGAAGGAAGGAAGGAAGGAAGGAAGGAAGGAAGGAAGGAAGGAAGGAAGGAAGGAAAGAAGGAAGGAAGGAAGGAAGGAAGGAGTACAGAGGTTTTTGGTATCATTCCTTTCTATTTTCTATTTTTTATTGTTTATGTAAGTTGTATGTCACCTAAACTTTCTTGGACAATTGAATCAGCTGATTCATTGGAACCAATCAACACATGAATAAAATTAAAAATGGGATTTTTTTTGTCCCTCTTAAATAATCTAATCTTCTCCTTTAGCCATCTGCTGGGAGTTCATTTTCCGTTCCTTTAATTTTCCTTATCATGGGTTTGCCAATTTTCCTCTCTTAAGTTCCTGTCCTCTGTGTTCAATTTGAATGCCAGCAACTCCCCGGGGCCCTTTGATGGCAGACCGTCTGATCACTACCTCTTCTGCTAGCCCTGCAAACAGCTGTTGGCCTTCTGCACCATCGCATCAGTTCACAAGGACAATGTCACAAAACAACGATGCTGCCATTGTTCGGCATCTAACCTCAACCTAACGTCTTGCTTGCAGTGATCCCAGCCCAAACTGCCTCTAGCAGGTTGCCAAGGCTGATTTTCTTGGTGTGTGTGTGTATTGGGGGGAAGATGCTGAAGAGAACAACAGATTTCACCTACAGGGACAACAGATCCAAGGGAGCTGAAAGCCCACGGAAGAAAAAGTGAAAATAGCCTGCAGCTGAACCTTTTTTGAGCATAGAGGCACTGACTCTTCCTGCCACAGTTGCTGAGAAACTTACAGTTTAATTCTCAGGAAGAAAAGCTGAGCATTACTTCCAAATAAGGAACGCAGTTCTTGACCAAAGGAGATTACCTTACTGGTTGTCCTTGACTTACAACCATTCCTTTAGTGACTATTTGAAGTTGCCACGAGGCTGAGTACAGATAGTCCTCGACCTATAGCCACAAAGGAGACCAGAATTTCTGTTAAGTGAGGTGGATGTTAACTGAGTTGCGCCCAATTTTATGAACTTTTTTTGCCAGGGACGTTAAGTGAATCATTGCAGTCGTTAAGTGATTCAGCTGGTCATTAAGAGAATCAGGCTTCCCCCATTGACTTTGATTTCTGAAAGCTAGCAGGGAAGATCCCAAATGGTGATTGCATGAGACCAGGATGCTGCAACTATTATAAATACGTGCCAATTGCTAAGCACCCAATTTTTAATTTTTTTTTAATTTTTTTTGAAAATTTTATTAAATATACATTTAAAAACAAAAGTGGACATGATTCAACTTCCCTAGCTACAACACTACTATTAGTATTATCTTATGTTACAGAAAGAAATAACAAAAACCTAAAATACAATCTATAAGGACAGAGTATTAAAAAATGTACATATAAGATATGTCGTTTTTTTTTAGTAAACTGTCATTCAGTCCTCAGCGTTATATTTACGTATCTTTCAGTTACGTCCATTATATAGATGCTAATAAAAAATCCTTACATTATCAACCAATCAATGTTCATCTCAGCGATCCTCCTTAACTCTAACCAATTGTACAAATTTTGCCCAATTTCATAATACTCCGTTTCGTTCTTATTTTTGATCTCTAGGGTTAACCTGTCCATTTCAGCGCAGGATAAAATTTTATCTATTATTTCTTCTTCAGTGGGTGTTTCCTTTCTTTTCCATTTTTGGGCATATGCCAGTCTTGCTGCTGTTAAGATATGTACTAATAAGTACAGAGATGCTTTACTAGAATTATCTTTAATAATCCCTAATAAAAAAATTTCTGGTTTTAAATCAATTTTTTGTTGTAATATTTCTTCCAACCAATTTTTAATCCGCTGCCAAAAATTTTTCGCTTCTGAACATTCCTACCACATATGATAATAAGTCCCTGGAAGCCTTCTGCATTTCCAGCACATTGGTGAGACTTTTTTATCTATTTTTGCTAACCTTGTAGGGGGAAGATGCCATCTATAAAACATCTTGTACAAATTCTCTTTATAGGAGGTGGCTAGCGTTAACCTCCTATTTCTATCCCATAGTAGCTGCCAATTATCTAAGTCAATATTATAACCAAAATTTTTACTCCAGGTTAACATTGTTTGTTTTACCTGTTCTTCTAATAAATCCTGTTCTAATAAATATTGGTATATCTTTTTTATCAATCGATCTTCTGTTCCTAGAAGAATTTTATCTAATTGTGTATGCTCTAATTTTATCCCTGGTTTTTTTTTTGTCTTTTCTGTATCGTGACTGTATTTGTAAGTATGCCCACCATTCCAACTCTACACCATCTTCTGATAATCTTTTTCTTGTTTTCGGGTCTCCATTTTCATCTAAGAGATCTTTATATGTAATTACACTTCCTAGATTTATAAATTTGGGGTGCATAAAAATCTCTAATATAGCCAATTGGGAATTTCTATATAGTTATTTTTTTTTAGTTTTTATCCACACATCTAATAAAGGTAAAGGTAAAGGTTCCCCCACACATGCGTGCTAGTCATTTCTTGGGATTCGACCCACCAAACTGCCGACCTTCTGATCGACAAGCTCAGTGTCCTAACCCACTGAGCCACCGTGTCCCTCTGCATCTAATAGTGCCCGTCTAATATGATGATTCTGAAAATACTGATGAGCCTTATATTTTCCATCCCACATTATAGCATGCCACCCAATTTGCATGTCATGACCTTCTAAGGCTAGTAGTCTTCTATTCCTTAAATGTATCCAATCCTTTATCCATACCGCTATTGCTGCTTGATAATATTTTTCCCAATCTGGGAGGCCGAGCCCTCCTCTTTCCTTAGCATCCTGTAATAATTTTAACTTGATTCTCGGTTTTTTACCTTGCCAGATAAATTTAGATGTAACTCTATTTAAATTTTTTTAAAAAATCCTTACCTAATTTAATTGGCACACATTGGAATAAAAAGAGTAATTTGGGCAGTATATTCATCTTAATTGTTGCTATTCTTCCCATAAAAGACAGCTGCAAGTTTTTCCATCTATCTAGGTCTACTATAATTTGGTCCATTAACTTATCATAATTTTCTCTTTTAAGTGTAGTACATCTTGCTGATAGTTGGATCCCCAAATACTTTATTCTTTTAGATGTCTGGATGTCAATTTTTTCTACTAACTCAGTCTCTTGTAAGTTGGACATATTTTTAACGAGCATTTTAGTTTTTTCTTTGTTAATTTTTAATCCCGCAACATCTCCATAATTTTCCAGCACCTGTAATAATCTTGTTCCAGATTCTAAAGGGTCTTCCAGGATGAAAACTAAATCATCCGCATAAGCCTGTAATTTAAATGTCTCTTTTCTGATTTCTAATCTTTTAATCATCTTATCTTTTCGGATTATTCTTGTGAGTACTTCTAAAGAAAGAATGAATAATGAAGGAGATAGTGGACAGCTTTGTCTCGTACCTTTTTGTATTTGAATGCTATTTGTTAATTCTCCGTTTATGATTACTTTTGCCTCTTGCTTGGAATAGATTGCTTTAAACATATTTATAAATTTTTCTCCGAATTCCATCTGTTTGAGCTGAGTCAACATAAAATTCCATTTGACATTATCAAAGGCTTTCTGAGCATCGACAAAAATTAATGCCACTTGTTCTTCGCTATGAAATTCATAGTATTCTAAGATGTCTAGTATGATTCTGATGTTATGTCTAATTTGTCTTTTAGGCAAGAAGCCATTTTTGGTCAGTATGAATAAATTCCTCTAAATATTTTTTGAATCTTTCTGCCATTATAGTCGTGAAAATCTTATAATCCGTGTTCAGTAAAGAAATGGGTCTATAATTTTTAATACAGTTCAAATCAGAGTTTTCTTTAAGGATTAGTGACATGATTGCTTCTTTCCATAAGTTTGGAATTTTTGCTGTGTTTAGTACCTCATTAAATAAATCCAATAGTGTTGGGACCAAAAGTTCTTGGAGGTTTTTATATATTTCGGATGGTAGTCCATCAGGGCCAGGTGTTTTATTACTTTTTTGTTTTTTAATAGCTTCCATAATTTCCTGAACTGTTATATCTTTATTTAATATATTTTGAAATTCTTCTGAAACCTTCGGTAGGTCTGCTTTCATAAGATATTGTGATATTCTTTCCTCAGTGATCATTTCCTCCCCTTTATAAAGATTTTTATAGAATTCATACGTCACCCATTTTCCCCCCATCATTTTGATGTACTATCTCCCCTGCTTGGTTACGTAATTTACTAATCCATCTATTATCTTTTTGTTTTTTCAGTCTATAGGCCAGCCATCTCCCAGGTTTATTTGCCTGCTCAAAAAATTTTTGCCTAATGCTTTTTATTTTTGTGCCAATTCTCCCTTTTCTATAATATTCAATTTATGCTTATTTAAATCCAACTGTTGTTTTAAATCTCTACATTGTGGTTTTTTTTTGTCGTTCTAATTCTAATTTTTTATGTTCATCCTCTAAACTTTTTCGATATTGCCTTTTCTTTTTATATTCATTGGCCATATACGCAATTGCAGTTCCTCTCATAACTGCTTTGGCCGTATCCCATAAATTTTGAGTGCTAGTCTCCTCTTTCTTATTTGTCTGGAAGAATGTCCGCATTTGTTCCTCCATCTTATGTTTAAATTCTGTTTGGTTTAGGATTGCCTTTTTAAGAGTCCACCTCCTTGTTGTTGTCTTCTGCTCTTTCCATTTAATTACAATGGGATTATGATCTGCCCAAGTATTAATATCTATTATTATATCATCAATATCTGAATTTAGTTCTTTCATTGTCCAGACCATATCAATTCTAGACCACGATTGATGCCGCCCTGAATAGTACGTAAATTGCTTTTCATTCAAATTTCTCTCCCTCCAACTATCTTGAATATTTAATTCCTCCACCCTTTTAAAAAAAGTACCGGGTAATATTCTCCTGGTTCGTTTCCTAACTTTCTCACTCTTATAATCTAATTCTCTGTCTATAATTGCATTAAAATCGCCAATTATACAAATGTTCTCATAATCCATATCAGCAATAACCTTATGCAATTTCTTATAAAATTTTCTTTGTTTTTCATTGGGGGCATAAATTCCTACCAGGGCGACCTTTTTTTTTGTTCAAGGAAATTTCAATAATCAATATTCTACCTTCCGCATCTCAATAAATTTGTCTTGCTGGGATTCTTTCTTTAACGTATATGACAATTCCTCCTTTCTTCTGCTGTGAAAGTGATACAAATTTAATTCCTAACTTAGGGTAGTTTAATAAATCCTGATCTTGAGTCTTTATATGTGTTTCTTGTAGAATTGTTATATCTAAATTTTCCTTACTGAGCTTATTCAAAATTATATTTCTCTTAGCTGGGGAGTTTAGTCCATTCACATTTAATGATAATACTGTTAATATTTCTATATTACTGCCTCTGTTTTGATCTTGTTGCCCTTGTCGGTCTATCTTCCTTAACTTCTTTGTGTCAAGGTGCAATCTCATTTTTTCTCTTCTGTCTGTTTCCTGTTCTTTGTCTTGCGATTCCCGTGTCTTTCTATTATATCTCTCTGCATTGTTCCCTTCTCTTGACTCTCTTTCTTCTAGTTCATCTTCATTGCCTAGATGCTGCTGGAAAAACTCTTCTGCTTTATCAATCGAATCTAACCTATATCTCTTTTCTTGCCAGGTCACCACAATCCCTTCCGGCATCGGCCACCTAAAATTAATATTTTGTCTTATTAATTTTGATGTAATATGTTGGTAGGACCTTTTCAGATCTCTTACCCTCCTAGGGACTTGTTTGAGGACAATTAATTGTTTACCTCTATATTCTATTGGGTCGTCCCTTGTTCTGCTAAGCACCCAATTTTTGATCACATGGCCAATGGGGATGCTGGGTTGGCTGTAGGTGCAAGGACCAGATGCTACTCGCTTTTTTCACTGTAACTTTGAATGGTTGTAAGTCGAGAGCTAGATATAAGTGACTTATTTTATTTGTCAAATTTATCAAATGGAGACTAAAACATACAAAGAATGGCTGCGGGACTTGGGTTTGGCTAATTTAAAGAAAAAAAGAAACAGGGGTGACATGACAGCAGTATTTCAGTGATTGAGGGGCTGCCACAAAGACGAGGGGGTCAAGCTATTCTCCAAAGCTACTGAAGGCAGGACAAGAAGCAACAGATGGAAATTAATCAAGGAGAGAAGCAACCTAGAACTAAGGAGAAATTTCCTGACAGAGAGGACAATCAACCAGTAGAACAAATTGTGTCCAGAAATCATGGGCACTCCATCACTGGAGATTTCTGAGAAGAAGCTATAGACAATCACTTGTCTGAGATGGTATAGGTCAGGGGTAGGCAACCTCGGCTCTTTTATGACTCATGGACTTCAACTCCCAGAATTCCTGAGCCAGCCAAGACTAGACAATCACCTGTCTGAGATGGTATAGGGGGCTGGACTAGAAGACCTCCAAGGTCCCTTCCAGCTCTGTTCTATTCTAAATTTAGAAACTGTCCATCTCCCTTATAGTGGGACTCTGGACAAATAAAATATTAAAACATAAAAACTGCATATAGATTTTATTTTAAAAAGCAAAGATAGTTAAAATTCATCTTAAAGGTTAATAAACTACGACCGGTCCTTACGCTAATGACACTCACAGCATCCCCCAGGGTCACATGACTAAAATTCAGGCTCTTGGCAACCAGCATGCGTTTATGAAGGTTGCAGCGTCCTGGGGCCGTGTGATCACCATTTGTGAGCTTCCCAGCTAACGTCTGTCAAACAAAGTCTGTTGGGAAAACCAGATCCACTTAATGACTGTGTGATTCATTTAACAACTGCAGTAATGTTTGGAAAAAAATCAGAGAAGAGCAAGTAAGATGATCAAAGGCCTGGAGGCTAAAACATACGAAGAATGGCTAAGGGAGTTGGGTTTGGCCAGTCTAAAGAAAAGAAGAAATAGGGGAGACATGATAGCAGTGTTCCAGTATCTGAGCGGCTGCCACAAGGCAGAGGGGGCCAGTTTGTCCACCAAAGCACCAGAGGGAAGGACGAGAAACAATGGTTGGAAACTGACCAAAGAGAGAGAAGCAACCTGGAATTAAGGAGAAACTTCCTGACAGTGAGGACAATCAACCAGTGGAACAGCTTGCTTCCAGAAATCATGGGCGCTCCATCACTGGAGGTTTTTAAGAAGAGACTAGACAATCACCTGTCTGAGATGGTATAGAGGGCTGGACTAGAAGACCTCCAAGGTCCCTTCCAGCTCTATTCTATAGTAATCTTGGCAAAACAACAACAACATGCGACTCATCTAACAACTGCCTTGCTTAGCAATGGAAAGCTTGGTCCCAATTACCGTCAAGGAGTACCTGTAGTTTCCAGGGTCATTGCGAGCATTAGTACTAAATGGCTGATTTGATAAACTCCTAAACCCCCTTTTTAAAAAACCTTACACGAGATTTAATCTGAAATACTATAATTCTTGAGTGGTTGGTCTTTTGTTATTGTTGTATAGCTTGCAGTTGTGGCTCCACATCTGGAGATGGGCGTCTTTTTTTCTGACTGTGTGAAATGTCGGACTGTTGACTGACACAAAGATCTGAAGCTAAGAATGCAGAGAAAGGGTGTGGGGGTGTCGGGGGGGGCAGAGCCCAGATCCTGGCACGGCTACCCTCACTGAATGGCATCCAGCACGACAAGCCCACCTCTGTCTTTTAAGTCCAGACTCACACAGACTCACTGCCCGGATATGGGAAATCAATTGACATAGCTAATTAACTCTGAGGAAGCACCAAGCTTTGTTTCTGGTAAGGCAGCATCTTGGCATGGCAGCCGGTGCAATGGCTGCATTCAGAAGACATAAAGCAACCCAGTGTTCTTGCTGCCAGAGGAATAAATTGGCTCATCAACTCATGCCTATTGAAAGGGCCTTCAGTCTTTCCTTCCCTTTTCCACAATCAGCAGCTTGCGTGGGGGTGTGGGAGATAAGGAAACTGGGAGGGAGCCATAGGAAGGGGAAGGTAATAATAACAATAATAATAATAAAAAAAGTTGGAAGGGACCTTGGAGGTCTTCTAGTCCAACCCCCTGCTCAGGCAAGAAACAAACACCATATACCTGTTAAAATTTAGATTTAAATTAAAAATAAAGTAACTCTTACAATTATCTAATGGTGCCCTTTCCTGGACCGGTAGCTCTGGCTTATAATCACTCATACTTTCACCATGTTTGGATTACTGCAATGTGCCCTATATGGTCCAGAATGCAGCAGTATGCTAGGTTTGCCTGTGTAACACCTCTGTTGTGTGAGCTGCACTGACTTTCTGTTTCTTTCTGGGTACAATTCAAAGGTAGGTAATAATAATAATAATAATAATAATAATAATAATAATAATAATAATAATAATAATAATAATAGTAATAATAATAATAATAGTAATAATAATAATAATAATAATAATAATGTTGGAAGGAACCTTGGAGGTCAGCTAGTCCAACCCCCTGCTCAGGCAGGAAACCCTATACCATTTCAGACAAATGGCTGTCCAATCTGTTCTTAAAAATCTCCAGTGTTGGAGCACCCACAACTTCAGGAGGCAAGCGGTTCCACTGATTAATTGTTCTCATTGACAGGAAATTTCTCCTTATTTCTAGGTTGCTTCTCTCCTTGATTAGTTTCCATCTGTTGCTTCTTGTCCTGCCTTCAGGTGCTTTGGAGGATAAGTTGACTCCCTCTTCTCTGTGGCAACCCCTGAGATATTGGAAGACTGCTATCATGTGTTGCAATTTCTTGCAATAGTTTGCCTCTGGGTGCTGGGAACAGTTAAATTCCACCCAGCTTAAAGTTCCTAAGCTTGGGAAACATTGGGCTAGAACCAGGGATCTCCAAATGTGGCAACCTTAAGACTTGTGGACTTCAGAATTCTGGAAATTGAAGTCCACAAGTCTTAAAGTTGCCAAGTTTGGAGACTGCTGGACTAGACTAGACGACCTTTCTGGTCCTATTGGCCTCATGGGAAAACCAGATGGGTGCATGCTTCTTAAACGTGGGGATCCTTGGGGCAAGAGGTGTAAACAGAGGCACAGAATCAAAATCATGGGACTGTAAGGTCCCTGGCCCTTATTAAATTTGAGATACCTTTAAAAGTCTAATCAGGCAACTCAAACGGAGGCTTCTGGAGGAAATGGTGCTTTATTTGATCAAGCAAAACAACTGGGTGGCAAACAATCTGGATTGCGAGGCAGCAGGTACATCCAGAAGTCATTTCCAAAAGACAACATGGGTTTCTCAAAACAGATCATGCCAGACAAATCTTATTGCATTCTTTGACCAGGTGACAAAATTAGTGAACCAGAGGAATTCTGTGGATATAGCTTTGGTGGAGCAGTGGGCTAATGCCTCCTTAAGTAACACCAGCTGCCTGCAATTAGTGCAGGTTCGCATCCCACCAGGCTCAAGGTTGACTCAGCCTTCCATCCTTCCCAGGTAGGTAAAATGAGGACCCAGATTGTTGGGGGCAATAAGCTGACTTTGTAATAATGCCGCTTGCCCCCCCCAAAGCCCTAATAAGCAGGCATATACATAGAATGAAGGCTATTGCTAAGCACATTGATTGGTGCTTAGATTGTAAGCCGCCCTGAGTCTTCGGAGAAGGGCAGGATATAAATGGGATTTAAAAAAAAATACTTGGACTTCAGCAAGGCACTTGATAAAGTAGATCACAACCTACTACTTGATAAGATAGAAAAATGTGGGTTAGATAACATCACCACCAGATGGATTCGTAGCTGGCTGACAGGCCGTACTCAGTGTGTGGTCCTCAATGGAACTGCATCTACATGGAAGGAAGTATGTAGTGGGGTACCCCAGGGCTCTGTTCTGGGCCCAGTGCTCTTCAACATCTTCATCAATGATTTGGATGAGGGGATAGATGGGGAACTCATCAACTTTGCAGATGCCACCAAGCTGGCAGGAATAGCCAACACTCCAGAAGACAGGCTTAAGATACAGGAGGATCTGGACAGACTTGAACACTGGGCGCTATCTAACAAAATGAAATTCAATGGTGAAAAAAGTAAGGTTCTACATTTAGGCAGGAAAAAACAAATGCACAGGTATAGTATAGGTGGTACCTTGCTCAATAGTAGCGACTGTGAGAGGGATCTCGGAGTCCTAGTAGACAATCACTTCAATATGAGCCAGTAGTGTGCTGCAGCTGCCAAAAAAGCCAACACAGTGCTAGGCTGCATTAACAGAGGGATAGAATCAAGATCATGTGAAGTATTAATACCACTTTACAATGCCTTGGTAAGGCCACACTTGGAATACTGCATCCAGTTTTGGTCACCACAATGTGAAAAAGATGTTGAGACTCTAGAAAGAGTACAGAGAAGAGCAACAAAGGTGATTAGGGGACTGGAGGCTCCCTTAACAAATGTGGCAAGAAAAGTCGTAAAACCAGACAAAACCTAACACATTTGTCTCACCTAGGCTCAATCTGTGGTTGTAAGGACTATCTGTAAACTAAAATAAATCTTGGAAATGGCAAGAGGCACTTTCAGCTCTCACTGAGTTCATTAAGGCAGAGTCTTTTTAAATGTTTTCAAATGTTTCTTCCAGGCTTTTCGGCCACCTGGGCTGAGTTGCTCTTTACAAGATCAAATTACCTGCAGATTTCCTCTCCCCTCTCTTGGCTGTTTACATCTAATCAGCCTTTCTTCCTATTTCTTATGTCCCTGTGGATCCAGCAACAACAAAACATCAACATTTGTTCCCAAGAGGATTTCTGTTGGGATTCTTTTTACCCAGATGTAAAAGCACGGCATGTTAAAAATGGAGACATCTCATTTAAGCCCGAGTTCTCTGCACCAGGAATATGTTGCATCTTTGACAAGAAATGCATTCACTTTTGGCTTAATTCAGCTTAAATACAGGCGGTCCTCAACTTATGACTGATTGCTTAATGACCATTCGAAGTTACAATGGACTTCAAAAACGTTACTTACAATCCATCCTCAAAGTTCCAACTATTGTACACAAAGACACATCCCTCAGTAACATGATCGCATTTTGGGCGCTTGGAAACTAGCTGGGATTTAGGGCTAGTTGCAGCATCCCTAGGTCAGGTGATTGTGATTTGTGATGGTTTGGTTTTTTTTTTGCCATTTTCTTGCCCAAACCCTCCCTCGGATATGCTTGATTCACTTACCGATGATACAGTTTGCTTAATGGCCCTGTAATTTGCTTAATGACTTCAGTGACTCAATTTACATCAATGGTAAAAATGTTTGCAAAACCTAGTCTGCTCACGTGGTATTTATTCGACTGACAATTGCAACAACTTGTGATTGAAATTCCAGTATCAATTATAGTTGTAAGTCAAGGACTACTTGTAAAGCAGATTTGGATTTTGAACTTGAGCCAAGATAATGCTATCGTTTGTGCACATTAACTTTCATCTCAATCCCAAAGGGGCTTTTTTAAAAAAAAAAAACAAGTTTTATTAATTTTCCAGTTTTACATCCAGATATTTAGGAAGCAACGTGATGATTGGGTAATCGGTAGTCCAATAACACAATCTTTTGTACATATCTCAGGTTACATCATCAAAAATTCCCTATTTCCCTTAATTACTATACTATATCACAATCAAGTTAATACATTTCTAATTATAAGACAATCAGTTAGAACATTTATCAATATATTTTTACTTATACTTATCATGTCCTGTTTTTAAATTTTACCTAATTTCAATTACAGTGTTCCAATTTTGCCTTTAAGATCCATAATATTTAGCTTTTGGGTAACCCAAATTTCTCCTATTTCATTACAGAATAAGAATGAAAGTACCCAGTAAAACACAATTTAAAGACAACATAATATAAGCAATAAATCTGCCCTTCAAGGTAGACCAGTCAAAAGGTACATCTAGGACTTTTAGTTCTTTATTGTAAGGTTCCATCAACAGAATCTTGTCAATCTGAAAGTGCATCTCTGCCCCCTTGCTTTTACAGCCTAAGAAATTAGGGAGGGTCCTTGTTCTTCAAGGACATTTGTTATGCCGGCACTCTTACTATAGGCTCAGCTACCTCTTATGTAACTGTTGTCTAGTCTGCAGCTCTTCCTCCTTCTTCCAAAGCAGGGGTCTTCAAACTCAGCAACTTTAAGACTTGTGGACTTCAACTACCAGAATTCCTCAGCCAGCCTGGGAGTTGGGAGTTGAAGTCCACAAGTCTTAGAGTTGCCAAGTTTGAAGACCTCTGTTCCAAAGTCATTCCCATAGACCAAGCATACTGACTGAGGAATTCTGGGAGTTGAGATCCACAAGTCTTGAAGTTGCCAAGGTTGGTGAATCCTGTTCCAAAGTCATTCTCATAGACCAGGCATGCTGACTGAGGAATTCTGGGAGTTGAAGTCCACAAGTCTTAAAGTTGCCAAGGTTGTTGAATCCTGTTCCAAAGTCATTCCCATTGACCAGGCATGCTGACTGAGGAATTCTGGGAGTTGAAGTCCACAAGTCTTAAAGTTGCCAAGGTTGGAGAACCCTGACATACACCATCACACAAGGTGCTCAATTTGCGATCATAATTGAGCTTGAAGTTATGACCATAAGTCATTGCAATTGTTAAGCAGGTCACCATGTGTCCATGCCTGATTTTATGACTGTTCCTGCAGTGGTTGTTAATTGAATGTGGTGGTCTTTAAGTGAATCTGTTTTACCCAATGGCTTAAGGAGGTAAAAACCAGTAACCAGCAAAAAACCATCAAAAATCACAGTCACGTGGCCCTAGGACACAGCCGTAAAGATGAACTGGTTGTTGCCGAGTGTCCAAAATGTGATCACATAATTGTATGTCTGTGAGTTGTAACTTCAAAACTGACTCATAAGTACCTTTGGAGAGGGGTCTGTCGTAACTTTGCATGGTCGCTAAGTGACCATGGTTGTTAAGTGAGGACTGCCTGTATTTGGGCTGACTTGCCAGCTTGTGGGAAAGCAGGTTCAGAGAAGGGATCTTTTTGCTTTTTCCTTGGCTGGGTAGCCAGATCTATTTCAACTAGACCATGGTTTTCCAAGGTATAGTCTGTGGACCTCAGGGTTCCACAGGAAATGGATGGGTTTTTATGAAACACTAAGAAAAAAATCCAATTCACTCAAATGCAGCCAATTTTTTTTTAGCCGCAGAACTTTGGCTCCTGATCAGACGGAAAAGATATGGCCGATCACTAAGCCGTTACCAGCCAAGGCCAAAATCACCATCAAGCACAACAAATGCACCACAGAGGAATTGGGTGAGACCTTACCTTACCTTCTCTCTATCCCAAGCACTTTCCTGTGAAAGCTTCTTGAAATTTCTTTTCCCCCCCTTTAAAATGGTGGCATTTGTCTACCTTGGGGAAATAAAGCCTTGAACAACTAAAAAAAACCCCTAAGTAACTAAAAGGACAACTAAACAACTAAACAATTGGACTTGCACTTTTTGGATATTTGGGGTCCCCAAAAGTTCCTATTTCTACGGGGACCTATTACTTTATCTACTTGTTAAAAGTTGGGGGGGGGGAATTAAACTGGATAAAAGCCTAACTTGAGTTTTGAAAAAGACTTTACATGCTATCGGGGACTTCTTGTGGTGAAGTCTGGTATAGCAAGTGAATATATTTGACTGAGAGACCTGCTTACAGCCTAGCATTGTCCTTGGTATTATCTAAAAGAGATAAGAAGCTGAAACAGCTGGGCGGTGAAGACAACTCTTAGGAATGGTGGAGGTGAACATTTCCTGACTCTTATTAAAAATAGCCTCCACTAAAGGACTATCTGTAACCATCATTGAAATGGAGGAATACTACCAACAAATTTCGGCTAATTACAAGCTCATACTTGAAAAAATCCTTGAAGCCACTGAGGTAATGAAATCCAGATTGAAAGATAGAGGCGCTAGCTTAAATCTACAAAATGAAGCCCTGATTCCAACTGAAGAACTTACAATCCAAAAATCAACAGAAGAGGAACAAATTAATATCAAGACAGAGGACTTGAAAGAACAAGTACAACCTACTGAGAACTTTGACAGCCAAACCCTGACTGCAACAAAAGCTACAATCCAAAAAGCAACAGAAGTGGAAGAAAGCAATACTAAGATGGAGGGTGCTAAAGATCAACAAGTACATCATACTGAAAACCTAGACAACCAAACAACAATCACAACATTGGACATGACATTTTACTTAAACCAGATGAAACCTGAGGAAGAAGAAAACCAGACTGAATTGAAGACAAATATACCAAACCAAATACGGAAATTTGAACTATTAGGGCAACAATTTAATGATTACAAATGGGCCAGTTCCTTTGAAAAATTGGTAACTAGATGGTCTCCCTTGATTCAAGTAATATGTACAGGAAAGAAGGGAGATCCACCTGAGGATTTAAAGGCACTGGTATGGAAGCCTGCTTGGCACAAAAAGAAAGCCAGATTTAAAAAATGGGATCTTTTGATTTATGATAGAAGAGCCTAAAATGGCTAAAGGGAGATTTTAAAAAATATCAATTGGCTTAATATTTAGGACTTAGATTTATAAGGGAAATGAAAATTAGCTATTAGAACATAGTTTTGAATTATAATATAGAAGAGGGACTGAGACAATAAAGGATATCTTATTAGTAAGTGATGAACTAGTAGGATGAGAAATAGAACATATTTGTGAAATAAAATAAGAATGTATTTAAGTAAATAATTTGTGTATTTTAGATATGACAATTGTTATGTAGTGAAATAAAGGAAATTTGGGTTACTCAAAATCTAAATATTATAAATATTAAAGGTTAAATTGGAATACTGTAATTGAACACTGAAATTAGGTAAAATTCAAAAACAGGATATGGATATGTATAAGTAAAAATATATTGATAAATGTCTTAATTGAACGTGCTCTGACTAGAAATGTATTAGCTTGAATGTGATATAGTAAATGTTAAGGGAAATAGAGAAGGAATTTTTGATGATGCAACCTGAGACATGTACAAATGATTTTGTTATTGAACTATTGATTACCCAATCACCATGCTGCTTTCTAAATATTTGGATGCAAAACTGGAAAGTTAATAAAATTTGTTTTTAAAAAAAGATCACAGGAAGAAAATGACACTTTATAATGCCTTGGTAAGATCACACTTGGAATACTGCATCCAATTTTGGTCGCCGCAATATATAAAAGCTGATACGGCTCTAGAAAGAGCACAGAGAAGAGCAACAAAGATGATTAGGGGACTGGAGGCTAAAACATATAAGGAACGGTTGCTGGAATTGGGTATCTCTAGTTTAATGAAGAGAAGGACGAGGGGTGACATAATAGGAGTCTTCCAATAATTCAGGGGTTGCCACAGAGAAGAGGGAATCAACTTATTCTCCAAAGCACCTGAAGGCAGGACAAGAAGCAATGGATGGAAACTAATCAAGGAGAGAAGCAACCTAGAAATAAGGAGAAATTTCCTGTCAATGACAGCAATTAATCAATGGAACGGCTTGTCTCTTGAAGTTGTGGGTGCTCCAACACTGGAGATTTTAAAAAACAGATTGGAGAATTATTTCTCTGAAATTGTACAGGGTCTTCTGCTGGACTAGAAGATGGGGTCTTTGTTATTCTGTTCTGTTGATCTAAATGATTTCTGGATCATGTGTGTTCAAAAGCACATCTTCATTGTGCCACACAGATTATGAACGTTGCATAGAAATCCAATTTCTGTAGATTTGGCGTCTCTCCCTCCAGCTGGGTGGTCTGGATTTTATGGATTTCAGTTCTAGACTGAACTCCTGGCAGTCTTTGCTGAAGTTGAAGCTTTGACGTTTGGACGTGCCAAAGAGTCTGCAGGCAATAAAAATAAATGAATGATTCAGTATTTTGGAAAATCTTTTTTTAAGCATACGATCCAATCAGAGGAATTATGTTAATTATTTACCACAGTTGTCTCTTTTGTGTGGACGTGCTTTCATGGGGAAAGCCCTGATTAAAATCCAATTAAATGATTCCCTTTCAAACCTGCCACCTAATTAAATTATCTTATTAAGCAATTAATAAATGTCTCTGGACTATTTCTGTATGAAATTCTACATCCTCTGTTGTTCGACTTCATAATATTAATGATGTAAACTTCCAATACGTTGGTGTTAATACCAATTCATTGGAAGTCACCATGCAGTCTTTTAGTCACTGAAAGGATAGGTTTACTCACAGCTCTTAAACTGAGAGTTAAAAAGAATCCAGATATTTAGAGGCAGTCTATCTCTTGAATGTTTTAAATAGATAAATAAGCCACTGTATTCAAGTACTTCATCCAGCAAAGATACAGGAAAAATATTTGGAGAAGATCAAATTTAGGATTGGACTACCTTATAAACAGTTGTGGGATTCAGATATGTGAACAACCAGTTCTCTGTGTGGATGCCGCTTCCGGAAGTCCATTCTGGGCCTGGGCAACAAAAAATTAGCTACCGGTTCTGCTGAAGTGGTATGAACTGGTTGAATCCCACCACTGCTTATAAATGTAGACCAGTATTACTCAACCTCATTAACTTTTAAGATGTGGACTTCAACTCCCAGAATTCCCAAGACACAGGGTAGAGAATTCTGGGAATAGAGGTCCAGACATCTTAAAGTGTGGACTTAAAGCTTGATCTTTTTCACCACTGTGATTCTCCTTCCAATTAATTCTAATATTAGCTAGTATCTATTTTATTTCATGTTATTTTATATATCCCCTATCTTCTATGCTAGCAAGCTCTGTCTAAGGAGCTTAACAAACACCATATACCTGTTAAAATTTAGATTAAAATTAAAAATAAAGTAACTCTTACAATCATCTAATGGTACCCTTTCCTTGACCGGTAGCCCTGGCTTATAATCACTCATACTTTCGCCATGTTTGGATTACTGCAGTGTGCTCTATATGGGCTGCCCTTGAAGACTATCCAGAAACTTCAACAAGTCCAAAATGCAGCAGCACAGACAGTAATGGAGTATCCTAGGTTTGTCTATGTAACACCTCTGTTGTGTGAGCTGCACTGACTTTCTGCTTCTTTCTGGGTACAATTCAAAGGTAGCCATCGATGATGATGATGATGATGATGATGATAATAATAATAATAATAATAATAATAATAATAATAATAATAATAATAATAATAATAATAATAATAATAAAGTTGGAAGGGACCTTGGAGGTCATCTAGTACAACCCCCTGCTCAGGCAGGAAACCCTATACCATTTCAGACAAATGACTGTCCAATCTCTTCTTGAAAACTTCCAGTGTTGAAAACATCCAGGTTGTTCCACTGATTAATTGTTCTAACAGTCAGAAAATTTCTTCTTATTTCTAGATTGCTCCTCTTTTTGGTTAGTTTCCATCCGTTGCTTCTTGTCCTGCCTTCAGGTGCTTTGGAGAATAGCTTGAGTCCCTCTTCTTTGTGGCAACCCTGAGATATTGGAACACTGCTATCACGTCCCCCTTCGTCCTTCTCTTCATTAAACCAGACATTCCCAATTCCAGCAATCGTTCCTTATATGTTTCAGCCTCCAGTCCCCTAATCATTTTTGTTGCTCTTCTCTGCACTCTTTCTAGAGCAGACATGTCAAACACAAGGCCCGGGGGCCGGATCCAGCCCACGAAGTGGTTTTATGTGGCCCACGAAGCCATCCTGGAAACAGTGAGGGAACGGCCCCCACTGTCTTGGCCCTGGCCCAGAGACCCTCCTCCTGCCAGAGACCCTCAGATCTGTCCCACTCCTGCCCAGGCCCCCATAAGGCACCCTTGATGTGAATGATGTAGAGCTGGCCACGCCCACCCAGTAGGCCACACCCACCCTGGCCATACCCACCCGGCCCCCTGAGGGCAACCGCAATGCTGATGCGGCCCTCAGTGAAATTGAGTTTGACACCCCTGCTCTAGAGTCTCAACATCTTTTTTACACCGTGGTAAGCAAAACTGGATGCAGTATTCCAAGTGTGGCTTTACCAAGGCATTGTAAAGTGGTATTAACACTTCACGTGATCTTGATTCTATCCCTCTGTTAATGCAACCCTATATGGCACAGGGCCAGGCTATCTGCGGGACTGCCTATGCCTTTCTGGTAAACAGAAGGGGGAAAATGGAAGCAGTGACAAATTTTATTTTCTTGGGCTCCAAGATGGTGACTGCAGCCATGAAACTGAAAGACGCTTGCTCCCTGGGAGGAAAACTATGGCAAACTAGAACAGCATATTAGAAAGTAGAGATATCACCTTGCTATATAGTCAAAGCTATAGTTTTTCCCCTAGTAATGCATGGCTTGTGAGAATTGGACCATAACGAAGACCAAGCACCAGAGTACTGGTGTTTTTGAATGTGGTGTTGGAGAAGGCTCTTGAGCATCCCTCGGACTGCGAGGAGATCCAATCAGTCAATCCTAAAGGAAAACAACCCTGACTGATCTTTGGAAGGAGAGTGTTATGTACTGGGCTTTTGGAATATCACCACGTGCTCTGCTGGAGAACCAACAATTCTCCAGCATCTCAGACAGGACGGCGCCAGTCCTGCTATTGGTCAACTTTGGGTGGCAAGTATAGCTTCAATCCGATTGGTTAATACCATAGGGTCTGGCTATATATTGAGGCAGGGTGAATCCAATCTCCCAGTACAGTTTCTGCTAAAATAAAGTACTGTATGTGTTCGTCTGTACTCCTCTGCGTGTTCTCGTTCCTGCTCATCAGAGCCCACGACATACAGTAATAGAGAGGACCCATCGGGAAAGGCCCCAATGTTGGGAAAGATGGAAGGCTGAGGAGAAGATGGTTAGACAGTGTCATTGACAGAATTAACGTGAATGGGCAGACTCTGGGATACGGTGGAGGACGGGGGGGGGGGGGTGTCTGGCGTATTATGGTCCATGGGACTGAGAAGCGTCAGACACGACTTAGCGACTGAACCACAACAACAAGGAGAAGGACAGTGGTGGGATTCAAATATGTGAACAACCAGTTCTCTGGGTGGATGCCATTTCTGGAAGTCCATTCTGGGCCTGGGCAACAAAAAAATTAGCTATCGGTTTTACCGAACTGGTGCAAACTGGCTGAATCCCACCACTGGACAAGGACATAATAAAGGTAGAAGTCAAAGGGGCTGGCATTTCCACTGTTGGGGGCCCTCATGTCTTCAGGTGACTATCAGTGAACCTCACAGTTCAGCCGTCTCCGATTCAAAAGGGCAGGGACTTTGCCTGGTTAGAAAGTTGTTAAATCTTCCCTCCAGGGCTGCCAAGGGCTGAGCATTAAAGCAGGCTTTGGAGAAGGCCCAACAGTATTTAAGTTAGGTAAGTGGTTTTAAGGGCTTTTCTTCGCTACAGCCGTAAGCTGTCTGAGTCATGTTCATGAACTGGAGGGAATGAAGACAGCAGCGGATGTCTTAAGGAATCCTCCTCTGGGTTCACTTTGCCTACAGGGACGGTGCTTTGCCTGGACGGTGCTTTCCCACGGCTCCTGCTTGGGGGAATCCTCTGTTTTTTGCCCCTCCTGTTCGATCTGAGAAACTGAGCACCAATCACTTCTCTTTCTGCGGGGAAAACTTTGAGGACACCTGGTTTTCATTGATGGACTTTGTAAATAAGCTTCTCTTTGGGGAACACCTCATACCTGATGCCCATCTCTTCTGATGCCTCTTTTTGCGGGTAGGACTCGGGTGAATTTCACTTGGGAAGGAAGGAAGGAAGGAAGGAAGGAAGGAAGGAAGGAAGGAAGGAAGGAAGGAAGGAAGGAAGGAAGGGAGAGAGGGAGGAAGGGAGGGAGGGAGGGAGGGAGGGAGGGAATGGATGAAGAAAGGAATGGAAGGTGGGAGGGAAGGAGGGAGAGAGAGGGGGGAAGAAAGGAAGAGAATGAATGAAGAAAGGAAGGCAGGCAGGAAGGGAGGGAGGGAGGGAAGGAAGGAGGAAAGGAGGGAGACAGGGAGGAAGGAAGGGAATGAAGGAAGGAAAGGAGGAAGGAAAGGAGGGAGGAAAGGAAGGAGGGAGAGAGGGAGAGAAGGAGGAAGGAAGAGAATGAATTCTATCTTGACCAACTCCATACTTCCGAGGTTGATAAAATGAGGACCTCAGACTGTGGAGGGCAACATGCTGACATTGTAAACTCAGAGAGTGCTGTAAAGCAGAAGTCACCAACCTCTGTTGGTTGGCGGACCGGAGGAAAAGGGAGGCGGAAGCATTTTACATGCGCACATGCGCACATGTGTGCACAGGGCTGCTAGCACACATGTGCCACAGATGGGGCGGGGCTAGCACCCAGGTGATACTCATTAGTCCTGCCCCATTCTTTTTTTTTATTGAAAAGTTTTACAATTTTTAAATACAATAAACTCCCTCCTCCCCCTCCCCTCTCCCCAACCCTCCCCTCCCCTCCCCCCTCCCCGACTTCCCAGAGCTGAATACAGGGTATAATAATACAAACATAAACTAAAATATGCATATTTTAGTCCTGCCCCATTCTTGCGTGGCACAGTGCCTTGTTTCTGTGCCCCGTGGCACGGCAGTGGCCATTTTTGCACCTTGCAGCATGGCGGTGGCCCATTTTTGTGCCCCGTAGTGCAACAGTGCTGTTTTTGTGCCCCACTGCATGGCGGTGGCCCGTTTTTGTGCCCCGCAGTGTGGCATCCCGTTTATGCACCCTGCAGCACAGCAGCATCCCTTTTTCACAACCTTAGGTGCAGCGGCGTCCCATTTTTGTGCCCCTTGGCGTGGCATCCTGTTTTTGCACCCCGTGGCCATGGCGCTACTGCAAGTGAGGGGGTGCATGTGCACACACGCGTGCGCTGGCCAGCCTGTCCCACAGCCTGGTGTCCAGTAGGCCACGGGCCACAGGTTGGGGACCCCTGCTGTAAAGCACCATGAAGTGGTATATAAGATATATAAGTGCTATTGCTATTGCAGCGTCCCGGGTCATGTGATCACTACTTGTAACCTTCCCAGCCGGCTTCCAACAAGCCAAGTCAGCGGGGGAAGACGAATTTGCTTAACAACTGTGTGATTCACTTATCCATGGCAGTGATTCACTTAACAAATCAGGCGCTACTAACTTAACCACTGTAAAGTCGCGTGCTTCACATAGAGACGGACACAGAGCTGGGGTAAAGATGAGTTTATTCTGAACAGAACGAACTGGGGAAACAGGGAAGCCTGGCGTCTATTTGTACCTGCCCAGGTGGATGGCATCCAATCAGTTCAAACCTGGGCTTCCTGCCAGTGCAGGTGACAATGGGTGTAGATCCTGGCTTCCCACCAGGCTGACCATGCCTGGGGCTGTCAACAGCTTAAGTCATTAGGCTTATCCTGAGTGAGCAGTCATCGCCCGGAGCTGTCCAGCCCCTCTGCTGATCTGCACCATCAGCCTCCTGCTGTGCTGTCCTTTGTGTATGCTGGGAGGCATACACTGCAACCACCGCAAAATTCACTTAACAACTGTCTTGCTTAGCAACAGTAAATAACAACAACAACAACAACAATAATGATGATGACGATGACGATGATGATGATGTTGGAAGGAATATTGGGTAGTATCTGTTTTATTTTATGTTATTTTAAATATACCCTATCTTCTACGCTAGCAAGTTCTAAGGCAGACATGTCAAACTCACGACATCACGTGACGTTGCGCAATGTATCGGGATGGTTTTGCCATTGCCGGCAATGGAAATATGGGTCCCGATTGTGGTCATCATCCGAGGGTTATCTGTAAAAGAAAAACAGCAGCCCTGTTGTGAACTTTACTGCACCCCCCCCAAACAAAGCTACACAGATGAATCCAAAGAAATTTTCAGAATAATTTCATGGACTTTTTCTAACATCTGGAAGTCTGGCTGATTTTATATTCTTACATCCTCAATCTGTTGTTTGTTTATTTAGTCAACTTCTGGAGCCGCTCACTTGCCCGCAACAAATCAGAAGAGGTAAAAATAAAAAAAAATAAAAAATCCCTAACATTGGTTAATGACTTCCTTAGCCAGAACTTAGCAGGTATTCAGGGAACTGCCCATAAGTGCGAAATGTATTTATAGTATTTCCTCGTTTGAATCAATGCCTTCCAAGGCTATTAGTGGGAACAATCCTGCAGTTGCCAAATTGAGGCTCAGCCAAGGATATTGACTTGGCTTTCCCAGCGTTGCCGTCTGTTCTGGGGGAAAGTGGCTTTTAATCTCAATGCCATGCATCCAAGCGTTGGAGAGGGGCGTCTCGTAAACGGCTCCCTGGATTTTTCATAAGCCGTGAAGTTGGAAAAGGGACTTAATTGCATCCCATTCAGAGCTGAGGCACTGTTTGGGCAGCCAACAAATTCAAGGTATCCAGAAAATGGCTCCCACCCCTAGTCTGGTGCAGTCTTTGCGTCACTGTTGTGCTCCTTGAGATGAGCCAAGGGAAGATACAGGTAGTCCTCAACTTACGACCACAACGGAGCCCAGAATCAAGATCACGTGAAGTGTTAATACCACTTTACAAAGCCTTGGAAAGGCCACACTTGGAATGCTGCATCCAGTTTTGGGCGCCACGATGTAGTAAAGATGTTGAGACTCTAGAAAGAGTACAGAGAAGAGCAACAAAGATGAGCAGGGGACTGGAGGCTAAAACATATAAGGAACGGTTGCTGGAATGGGGAATGTCTGGTTTAATGAAGAGAAGGATGAGGGGGGACAGGATAGGAGTCTTCCAGTATCTCAGGGGCTGCCACAAAGAAGAGGGAGTCAAGCTATTCTCCAAAGCGCCTGAAGGCAGGACAAGAAGCAACGGATGGAAACTAATCAAGGACAGAAGCAACCTAGAACTAAGGATAATTTTTTTGACAGAACAATTAACCAGTGGAACAACATGCCTCCAGAAGCTGTGAATGGTCCAACACTTGAAGTTTTTAAGAAGAGACTGGACAGCCATTTGTCTGAAATGGTATAGGGTTTCCTTCCTGAGCAGGGGGTTGGACTAGCTGACCTCCAAGGTCCCTTCCAATTTTATTATTATTATTATTATTATTATTATTATTATTATTATTATTATTATTATTATTATTATTATTATTGTTGTTGTTGTTGTTGTTGTTGTTTTGTTGTTGTTATTATTATTATTATTATTATTATTATTATTATTATTATTATTATTATTATTATTATTATTATTATTATTATTATTATTATTGATGGCTACCTTTGAATTGTACCCAGAAAGAAGCAGAAAGTCAGTGCAGCTCACACAACAAAGGTGTTAAACAGGCAAACCTAGGATCCTCCATTACTGTCCGTGCTGCTGCATTCTGGACTAGTTGAAATTTCCAGATAGTCTTCAAGGGCAGCCCCATATAGAGCACATTGCAGTAATCCAAACATGGCAAAAGTATGAGTGATTATAATCCAGGCCTACGGTCCAGGAAAGGGCACCATTAGATGATTGTAACAGTTACTTTATTTTTAATTTTAATCTAAATTTTAACAGGTATATGGTGTTTGTTAAACACCTTAGAGCAGGGGCGTCAAACTGCCGGCCCGCGGGCCATATGCGTCATGCAGAAGCTGTGCCCATCCCATTGCCGGCAATGGCAAAACAGTCCCAATACATCGTGTGATGTCACGTGACGTCACGAGTTTGACATGTCTGCCTTAGAGCTTGCTAGCGTAGAAGATAGGGTATATATAAAATAACGTGAAATAAAATAGTTACTACCCAATATTCCTTCCAACATCACCATCATCATCATCATCACCATCATCATCATCATTATTTACTGATGTTAAGCAAGATAGTTGTTAAGTGAATTTTGCCCCATTTTACAACCTTTCTTGTCTCAGTTGTTAAGTGAATCACTGCAGTTGTTAAGTGAGTCACATGATTGTTAAGTGACTCTGGCTTCCCCATTGTCATTGCTCATCAGCAAAAGGGGATCACATGGCTCTGAGACACTGCAACCGTCATAAATACGAGCCAGTTGGCAAGCTTCTGAACTTTGATCACATGACCATGGGGGGGGATGCTGCAATGGTGACAAGTGTGAAAAGTGGTCATAAATCCCTTTTTTCAGCAACGTTGTGACTTTGAACAGTCACTAAACGAACCATTGTAAGGTGAGGACTACCTACACTATGACAATGATACTGAGGGCATGTTTCTTTTCCCAGGAGCTCACGATTGGATGGTTCCAGAAGTTCCAGGTCGAATTATTCTTGGTTTTTGTGTGTGTGTGTGGGGGGGGGGAAATGAGATGAATTTGAGCAATATGCTTGTTCAGCTGGGAGGCCTTCACGATCTATCGGTGATGCTGGATGGAGGAGTAGCCCAGGTAGCCCAGAGGAACTTTTAACAATATCTATACGCCACAAAATTTCCTATTGTCATGACTTTTAACTGGATGAAATGGTGCGTCACAGGGCAACAATTTTTGAACCACAGTGCCGCAATGGGGCTAACCTACAGAATGCATCCAAAATCTGGGATCTTTGATTCCTTAGGGAATGAAATTTAGGAAAGCTTGTGGCTGCTTCAGTGCTACTGGTTGCTGCTACTGAGCTGCTGCTATGGTCACACAATCTTCATTTTAAACATTCCACGACAGTTTCCCAGCCAGTCTTGCAATCCCCTTGCTCACTCCCCAACTCAGTAGCAGCCAGTCACCTGCCTGCTGGAAAGGGAAGAAATGGGGGAAGGAAGGAAGGAAGGAAGGAAGGAAGGAAGGAAGGAAGGAAGGAAGGAAGGAAGGAAGGAAGGAAGGAAGGAAGGAAGGAAGGAAGGAAGGAAGATGTTTCGCTTCTCATCCAAGAAGCTTCATTGGTTCAAAGCACCTTTGAGACAATGAATGACTGAGAATCTCCAGAGATACTTGACCTTAGTCATTTTGTTCCTCTGTTTAGAAAGGAAATCCTAAAAATCATGACCCAACGGGCACAGGTTTTCTAGTTGGCTACTAGAAGAGACCTCTGAAGGACATCTGATTTTGGAGACTCATGTGCTGGTAAAGTTAACTTCTAGGCTGCGCTATTGCAATGCATTCTTTGTGGAACAGCCCTTGAAGATTGCTTGGAAATTGCAACTGCCCCAGAAGATGGCACCAGAGATGGTGAATGAGACTTTCTTATAAGTGGCTTTTATGCAACAAAGATAAAAGTTTGGGAGTTCCTGATTTAAAGAGATGCTGTCTTAGCAAACTTGATATAAATGAGTATGGTGGATTCTACAGGTAATCCTCGACATATAACTATCCATTTAATGACTGTTCAAAAGTACAATGGCACTGAAAAAAGTGACTTACAACTGATCCTCGCACTTACGACCAATACAACATACTGAAATTCAGGTGATCAAAATGTGGGCGCTTGGCAACCAGCCTGTATTTAAGATGGTTGCAGCATCCTGGGATTGTCATGTGATTGCCATTTGTGGGACCTTCCCTGCTAGCTTCCAACAAATAAAATCAATGGGGGAAGTCGGATTCACTTAACAACCATGTGATTCACTTAACAACTGCAGCGATTTGCTTAACAACAGTTGCAAAAAGGGTCATAAAATCAGATGTGACTAACTTAACAACCACTTAGTTTAGTAACAGAACCTTTGGCCCCAATTGTAGTTATAAGTAGTGGCCTGATCTGGATTCCTAGGAGGAAGGGGATACATTCCAGAGGAGTAAGAGACAGCTCATGTCAGATAGTTAGGGTGAAAAAAAGAGGACGAAGCCAGCTTCATAGAATAATAGAATCATAGGGCTAGAAGGAACCTTGGAGGTCTTCCAATCCAACCTGTTGCTCAAGGCAGGAGTCCTTATACCAGGGGTAGGCAACCTTGGCTGTTTTATGACTCGTGGACTTCAACTACCAGAATTCCTGAGCCAGCCATGCTGAGGGGAAAGGGAGAAATTTCCAAGCTGAGCCATGCTGGCTCAGGAATTCTGGGAGTTGAAGTCCACGAGTCATAAAAGAGCCACGGTTGCCTAAACCTGACTTATACCATCTAGGACAGGGGTCCCCACCCCCCGGTCCGTCGACCAGTACCGGTCCATGGCATGCCAGCAACCGGTCCACACAAACAAGCAAAGCCCCATCTGCGAGATGCAGGCAGCACACAAAACCAGGCCCCCTCCAGTCCTTGGAAAAAAGAACTTTCTCCACAGAACTGGTCTCTGTTGCCCAAAAGGTTGGGGACCTTTGATCTAGGACAAATGGTTATCCAATCTTTTCTTGAAAACCTCCAGCTTCTCCCTAATGGTTCACAATATACAGAACTGTGGATAGCAGAATGTCTTCATTTGGCAAGATTCTGTTTATAGGCGCAGAGCAATAAAGAGAATTGTCAAGTTTAATGAAGAGAAGGATGAGGGGGGACATCATAGCAGTGTTCCAATATCTCAGGGGTTGCCACAAAGAAGGTGGGGGGAGTCAAGCTATTCTCCAAAGCACCTGAAGGCAGGACAAGAAGCAACGGATGGAAACTAACCAAAGACAGAAGCTATCTAGAACTAAGGAGAAATTTCCTGACCGTTAGAACAATTAATCAGTGGAACAACCTTCCTCCAGAAGCGGTGAATGCTCCAACACTGGAAGTTTTTAAGAAGAGACTGGACAACCATTTGTCTGAAATGGTATAGGGTTTCCTGCCTGAGCAGGGGGTTGGACTAGATGACCTCCAAGGTCCCTTCCAACATCATCATCATCATCATCATCATCATCATCATTAGAAGAATCACCCGTGTTTTTCTCAGTTTTGGGCTCCTGACACCGACGTTGGGAAACTGCACTTCTGTCCTACATGATTCTATATGTACAGTACCTCAAGAGCATTAAATAGCCCTTAGTGAAATCTGGGTAGATTTTGCTTCCTTCATCTTGCTCAATTTTCGAAGGGGCTTGACAATAGAATACATGCCCATTAAAGTCAAGGCAAGCCTCAGAATCACTTAACAGTGAGATGGGCAGCATGTACATTTAATAAATAAATAAACAAGACCCCTCTTTACAACAGTTCAGGAAAGGGATCCACTGGTATTTGTTTTCACAGGCTTTTAACCCTTCTCTAATTATGTTTGTGTTTATGCTTCTGATCCCTCCTGTTCTTCTTGTGTTCTTTTGATCAAGGTGTTTCATCTTACCAATGGCTTCTGTTGACCAATGCTCAGAACTGGGAAGCGGAGGGCACGGCAGAGGTAGCTTTTTAAATAAAACTATAATGAGCCAGGACACGGCTCTCTTTGAGGATGGCAAGGAGATTCTGCAGCCCTTTGGCTTGTCACCTCTGGTGGCTTTGATGGAGCAGTTGGCTGTGGGTGACCATGAAGCTAGACAAAAGACAGCTGGTTTTCTGTCCGGATCGTACTCAGGAATGCACACAGGAAGTCACAACAGGCCTTTCAGGTCCTCTTAAGATGGATCTTCGGGAAGAATGGAAGAGCTGGGGTCAGGGGCTGGAGGGGACAAGAATGGGAGAATGAGTTGATTTTTCCTTCCTCTCCCCATCGCCATGGCAACTTGGCTTTTCTCTGGCAGGAGTTATTTCACTATTCTTGTAAGAGTTGGAGGCCTTTAGCTATGGTTGGATTCCTTCCTTAAGTCAGGATTAAGCGTTCCTAATCTGGTGCTGCCTAGACACCTTTATTAGGTCAATGACCAGCAAATTTTACAAAATATGCACCCCAGGAGTCAAATTAAGCAGATTGGGTGCAATGCCAACCTGACAAAGAATCTCTATATTCAAAGGATAACATAAGCTATGGTATTATGATAATGTGTATTAATAAACTGTCCAAGAATATGTTTAAATTACCACAGTTTGTGAAACAAAAATGGACAGCACCTGAAACAGAGAAACAAACAGAATTTGCATATTGAACCTGGAGAACAAACCAGAAATTGGTTGTTCCTGGGAACAGTTACCCCTGATTTTTATTGTGGCAATGTAAGATCTGGCCATTTAGGAAAGAATGAAGGGTTTCAAATTTTCCAATAGGTAAGCTTGTTTGAGTGGTTAAGATACCAGCCTAGAAACCAGGAGACAGTGAGTTCTAATCCCGCCTTTGGGCTTTGGGCCAATCACCAGGAGACTATGAGTTCTAGTCCCGCCTTAGGCATGAAAGTCAGCTAGCTGACTTTGGGTCAATCATCGGGAGACTGTGAGTTCTAGTCCCGCTTTAGGCATGAAAATCAGCTAGCTGACTTTGGGCCAATCACCAGGAGACTGAGTTCTAGTCCCGCCTTAGGCATGAAAATCAACTAGCTGACTTTGGGCCAATCACTAGGAGACGGTGAGTTCTAACTCCCACTTGACTCCTCCTCCTGCCTGGGACAGTTTATTTCCAACAAAAGGGTTCTGATTAAGTGCCCCTCCATTATTTAATTAATAAAATCTGTTTATTCCTATCCATTGTCCCACGTTCTCCAGACACAGGTTAGACCTTCTACCACATCTCTGCTCAACTCCAGGTTGAGATATATGGTTGCATATCATCAGATTCTGATGATAATTCACCCCAAACTGATGAATGATGTCCCCTAGGAGTTTCTTGCAGATGTTAAAGAGTAGTGGTATAGATTGCTTTTTATCTATATAGAAAATATAGATTACTTTTTTGCAATGTTTCATCTGTGCAAGAATGATTGATGCATCAATCATCTAAGGAGCAAGGAGGTGTCCCTTTATAGAAAGGACTGAATCTTTTGCAATATGAAGTTCTGGAACAAATTGCTGATTTTTTCCTCCTGAAACAGCAATATGGGAGACTGGAATGCAGTGAAAAATCAAAGCTGTGAAGTAATAAAAGAAATGGAAACAACCTTTTATAATCTATAACGATGTTCCTCAACCTGATCAACTTTAAGATGTGTGGACTCTCAATTCCCAGAGTTTCCCGGCCAGCAATAAATTTGATAAGGTTGAGAAACAATTATCTATAGTCTGCAGAGGGTGTTTGAGGTATAATTCCCATCATTCTTGATTAAACAATACAGGAAGTCCTCAACATATAACCATTTGTTTATGGCCATTTGATGTCACTGGGTCCTGCAGTGATTTGCTTAACAACCATGGCAAAAAGGTTGTGAAATTGGGCAGGGTTCACTTAACAACTGCCATTGCTTAGCAACAGAAATTCTGGCTTCCAAGTGTGGTTGTAAGTTGAGGTCTACTCAGAGTGCAACTAGGGAAAAGCTGAAATAGAGGAAACACAGAAGGAGTTGAAAGAAGTAGATGGAAAGTGATCCTTGAAAGTTTATGGAGATTCTCAGTCATCCAGATCATAGTTGTGCACAGGTGCTGTTCAAAAGGCAACTGGACTTTCTTAATTTTTAACTTGAAAAACATTTAACTTCTCATCCAAGTTTTGAAGAAGCTTCTTGGATGAGATGGAAAAAAGATGTTGAGCCGTTAGAAAGAGTGCAGAGAAGAGCAACAAAGATGATCAGGCGACTGGAGGCTAAAACATATAAAGAACAATTGCAGGAATTGGGTATCTCAAGTCCAGGGGTAGGCAACCTTGGTTCTTTTATGACTTGTGGACTTCAATACCCAGAATTCCTGAACCAGCCATGCTGGCTCAGGAATTCTGGGAGTTGAAATCCACAAGTCAAAGAAGAGCCAAGTTTGTCTGCCCCTGCTCTAATCTAATGAAGAGAAGGACGAGGGGTGACATGATAGCAGCCTTCCAATGTCTAAGGGGTTGCCACAAAGAAGAGGGAGTCAAGCTATTCTCCAAAGCACCAGAAGGCAGGACAAGAAGTAACGGATGGAAACTAACCAAAGAGAGAAGCAACCTGGAACTAAGGAGACCTTTCCTGACAGTTAGAAGATAAGATAACCTTTATTGTCATTTTTTTACTGTGGGCACAGTAAAAAATTTAGTTGCCTGCTCTCAAAGTGAAACACATACATGACACACACCTAAACATACTATATATAACATACATATAGACCCACACCCCGACATATACATAACAAATAAATATTAAATACTGACCATCTTGAATATATAATGGAAGGAGGAAGCTTGAGAGTTCACAAGATTAATGCTGAATGGAATGAAACTATGGCTGAATCTGGATGTTCTGCTGTGTATACCACGAAGCCTGTGCCCAGAAGGTAACGAGTGTTAGGCATATGGTGTTAGCCTACAATGTTGGGTTGAAAACATTGTGCCTTGTGCTCTTTGGTAGCACAAGGAGACCTCTGCACAACAAATTCCTTAACAACGAGGAAAACAGGTCGTGGAGAGGATGTGTCGTGTCCCAGACAATCTTGCGGACCCTGCTCAAGCAACGCTTCTGTGCTGTGTCCTGGATGGGAGGGAGGGAACTGCCAATGATCTTTTCAGCCGTCCTCACCACTCTCTGCACCGCCTTCTTGTCTGAAGCAGTGATGCTTCCAAACCAGACTGTGATGCCGTATGACAGGATGCTCTCAATCGTCTTCCTGTAGGAAATGGTAAGGATAGGAGAAGGAAGATGTGTTTTTCTCATGCAACACAGAAAGTATACGCGCTGCTGTGCTCGCTTCACCAGTGTCACACTGTTGAGCGGCCAAGCCAGCCTACTCGTTAGCTGCACACGCAGGAATTTGATGCTGGTATCCATCTCTACAGGTGAATCATTAATGCACAGAGAAGTGTGGCTGTGCCTGCCTTTTCTGAAATCGACAATGATCTCTTTGGTTTTTCTGGTATTTAAAACTACGCTGTTTTCCTTACACCAGTTCACCAACCCCTCAATCTCCTTGCGGTAAGCTTCCACCTTGTCATCATGAATAAGGCCCACTACTGTTGTATCATCAGTGAACTTCACAATATGGTTGGGGGCAAACCTAGCACAACAGTCAGGGCTCAACAGGGTGAACAGCAGTGGACTTAGGATGCAGCCCTGAGAAGAACCTGTGCTCAAGAAAATGCTATTAGAGGTATTTGTTCCAACTCGCACATATTGGGGCCTGTTGTTAAGAAAATCAAGAATCCAGTTGCACAAAGGGGTGTTTAAGCCTAAAAGGCCCAGTTTGTCTACTAGATGCTGGGGAATGATTGTGTTAAATGCCGAACTGAAGTCAACAAACAACAAACGCACATGATTATTTCATTCCTCTAAATGCTTCAAGCTCAGATGGAGAACGGAAGAAATAGCATCCTCCACAGAGCGATTTGATCTGTAGGAAAACTGAAGCAGATCTTAGGCTGGCTGGAGGCTACATACAATAATGTCCTTTATCAGCTTCTCAAAGCACTTCATCATGGTGGATGTCAATGCAACCGGAGGGTAATCATTGAGGCTTGTAATTGTGGACTTTTTTGGCACTGGTAAGATGATGGCCATCTTAAAATACGATGGGACCACTGCCTGCTGCAATGAGAGATTGAAAATCTGCACATTCCCTAAGGACACGTCCAGGGATGTTATCTGGGCCTGCTGCTTTCCGAATGTTAACTTACCACAATGTTTTCTGGACAGAGGTGACATCCAAGCTTAGCACTTCCTCGTCAGGACGGGGCACAGCTTTCCTAGCAGGACTGCTATTTGATGCCTCAAATCTACCAAAAAAATGTATTCAGTTTGTTTAGGAAGTCTGTGTCGACCTTGCATCTCGATGGAGTCACCTTGTAATCCGTAATGGCCTAGATTCCTTTCCACATTCGCCTGGTGTTCGTTGGGTCCTGAAAAACGTTCTGAATTTTCTGGCCATGGGCTTGCTTTGCACCTTTTTATGGCACTTTTCAGATTTGCGCCGGCTGTTCTAAGTGCCAGCATATCACCAGATTTAAAAGCCACATTCCATGCTTTCAACATCTTGCGGACCTCATAAGTCAGCCGCGGTTTTTCACTCACCCTCACAACAGACATCTTCTACGCACTTTTGGATATATGCAGACACCGTGGTGGCATACTCCTCAACATTTGCATGTTGGTTATCACTAGCTGCTTCCTTAAACATGCCCCAATCTGTGCACTCAAAGCAGTCTTGTAATGCTTCTATAGCTTCCTCTGTCCAAACCCTCACCTGCTTTACTGTAGGTTTCACTCTAACTCATAAAGGTTTATATGCTGGAATAAGCAGCATTGAGAGATGGTCAGAGGAGCCCAGGTGAGGGCGGAGGATAGCTTTGAAAGCCTTCTTGATGTTGGAATAAGCAAGATCCAGTGTATTGTCCCCTCTGGTTGCAAAGTCCACATATTGATGGAAATATGGCAGGGTAGCTTTCAAATCCACTCGGTTAAAGTCTCCCACTGCAATAAATGCACCCTCTGGGTGAGTAGTTTGTAATTACCGATGGTATGTGTGTTATATGTTATAAATGTAAAAGTTAATGATAACGTTAAGAGTTAATACAGTTGTAATATTGTGAGGTAAACACCGTGACAGGGGAACACGCGGGAGCTTTTGACAGCTGTCAAAAGCCGCCGCCAGCGGAAGCGCATGCGCAGCCAGTTGACAACTCTCTGCTGTCAACACAAGCACCGCACCACGCATGCGTTCCAGCCACGCGGACGCGGAGCTGTCAAACACACTCTACAGCTGATTGGCTCCGGAATCCCGGCGGGAGAAGAACGCCCGTGGATTGGCCCAGCCATCCGGCGGCCGGCTATAAAAGAGCTGAAGCCGAACACCTACTTGTCCGGTTCTGAATAAAATCTGTTAGAGTTAGCCAGCTGTCTCTGAGTGATCTGTGAGTCACTTCAGTATGACAGAAAACCTTCAGGGCCTCTTCTCTGTTTGCATCATGGGGGATATACATAGCTGTGATAATGGTAACAGAGAGTTCTCTAGGCAGATAGAAGGGTCTGCATTTGATGGTCAGAAGCTCCACATCTGGGGAGCACAGATTTGAAACTGCCTTGGCATTATTACACCATCGGTCATTTATATAAAAACAGACACTCCGTCCCCGGGATTTGCCACTAAGAGTAAAACTCCAGTCCAGCCGAAATTTTTTTTTTTTAATTTTAATTCCATTTATATCCCGCCCTTCTCCGAAGACTCAGGGCGGCTTATAAGCTTAGCAGTAGCCTTCATTCTATGTATATGCCTGCTTATTAGGGCTTTCACACACACCCCAAGCAGCATTATTACAAAGTCAGCTTATTGCCCCCAACAATCTGGGTCCTCATTTTACCTACCTCGGAAGGATGGAAGGCTGAGTCAACCTTGAGCCTGGTGGGATGCGAACCTGCACTAATTGCAGGCAGCTGGTGTTACTTAAGGAGGCATTAGCCCTCTGCTCCACCAATGTTGAAAATCCCATCAAGCTAACAGCACTATCTGGGACAGAGGGCTTTAACCAAATTTCTGTTGCAATGATGACACAGCAATTTCTCACCTCCCGGTTTGTTGTTGAATCCAGCCTCAAGTAATCCATTTTTGGTTCTAAGGAGCGAGCATTTGCAAACAAAGTAGATGGAAGAGACACTCTGTAAGGTCTAGCTTTTAGCCTAGATGTTAAGCCTCCATGTTTGCCACGTTTCCTCTTTCGGTTAAACCTCCTCCTTTTCTTCGGAAAATGGTCAGCAACAGAGGGAAACTTCCCAGCTGCTCCTCCACTCTAACCTTGCAGCCCGAAATGCTGCCAATTAATCAGTGGAACGACCTGCCTCCAGAAGCTGTGAATGCTCCAACACTGGAAGTTTTTAAGAAGAGACTGGACAGCCATTTGTCTGAAATGGTATAGGGCCGTGATGGCGAACCTATGGCACGGGTGCCAAAGGTCGCACACAGAGCCTTCGCCCCAGTCCTGGGCCTTCAGCTGGGTTTTATAAAAACCTTTTCCCTTTAGGCCTCTGCTGCCATGTACAGCCCCCAAAAGGTTCAATTAATCAACTTCTCGTGGGGAAAAAAAAAGTTCTCGCAAAGTTGGAATTGATTGATTGAACTTTTTAGTCCCACCCAGTCTGCAGCTACCACTGCAGCCACGCTCACCCAATTGGCCACACCCACCCAATTGGCCACGCCCACCTGACACCCAGTGATACATAAGTGGGTTTTGGGTTGCAGTTTGGGCACTCGGTCTCTAAAAGGTTCGCCATCACTGGTATAGGGTTTCCTGCCTGAGCAGGGGGTTGGACTAGATGACCTCCAAGACCCCTTCCAACTATTGTTGTTGTTGTTATTATTATTATTATTATTATTATTATTATTATTAATTATTATTATTATATAAAACTTTTATTCATAAAACATGAAACTCAGTCAACTGAACACTCAAATTGACTGGCACTAATGGTTCGCACGGGTTGCTGCCACCATCCTAGGTATCAACCAGGTATCTCCTTAAAATGTAAGATGTTCCGAGTAGCGCAGTTTTTTGTAGCTTTGCTGGAGTTAGTGCAGGAAGCTGCAATTTCTTGATGTATTATTATTATTATTATTATTATTATTATTATTATTATTATTATTATTATTACATTTTCAAGGAAAAAAATCCGCAAGATATTCTGATTGCCTTTTGAGCAGCACCTTCGCACTTGAAAAGTATCCAGAAGAATGGACCTTAAAGGTTTCTGACCTGGCAGAGATGGCAAAGATATCGGCTTATTTGAAAGATCACTCGCAAGAACGTTACATTATGGAGTGGAGAAAATGGATCGAGTATATCCAGAATAAATATGGGACTAAAAAGTTTCATGTAGCATTTGAATAAGTCTTCCTTTCTTTTCTCTCTTTTTTTCTCTTTTTTATATATTTTATATTAATAGTGTTTGTAGTTATCCTATATGAGCTAGAGAGAGATAGATTTTAGAGTTTATGGTTGTTAGCCTATGGATGTTTATGATTGTTTTTTTTTTTTTATACCTTGTACTTAGCTCTGGAAAGTCGGGGGGGAAGGGGAGGGGGGGTGGGGTAGGGAGGGAGGGATAGGGGAGGGGTAGGGGGGATTGTTAAAGATAAAATGTATGATAAAACTTTTCAATAAAAAAAAGAAAGAAAAGTATCCAGTTGAGGCATAAAAGTGGCCATGAGCAGGTAGCAAAACTTAGTTTTTCAGACCGTGTTCACCAATCCTTAGGGTTACATCCATCACTGAAGGGCTTTCAATGAGAGACCTAAGGGTGGTGGTGGGGAATTAAACACATCCAGGTTTCTATTACTAGAGCCTGTTCTGTTGAGCAGGAGTCTGGGGCTATTTTTAAACAAACATTCCATGGTATGAAAAAAGTTTTAAAAGTCCTGCCCTAAAACGACCTGCTTATGGGCCATTTTTTCCTGCCCAACTTTAATCAATCATGTTCAAGCAACAGGTGGAAACATATGAAGGAGAGCTCCAATCTATCCACAAGGAGAAATTTCCTGACAGTGAGAACCCAAAGGTGCTTTTTCCAAAAGGCAACTGAACTTAGTAATTTTCTTGAAAATGTTTTGCTTCTCGTCCAAGAAGCTTCTTCAGTTCTGACTGAATGGTGGGTAACTACATCAGAACTGAAAATATTTTCAAGGAAACCCCCCCCCCCTGCAGAAAGTCCAGTTGCCTTTTGGAAAAAGCACCTTTGGGACAATTATGACCTGGATGATTGAGAATTTCCACTGATGATGAGAATCAGTGGAATGAATTGCCTCCAGAAGTTGTGGAGGTTTTTAAGAAAAGTTTGGACAGCCATTTGTCTGGAATGGTATAGGGTTTCCTGCTTGAACCCGGGGTTGGACTAGAAGACCTCCAAGGTCCTGTGGGAAGAATCCAGAGAAAGAGATATTTTGGGAAATATTAAAAAGGCAGAATATATTTCTCCAAAGGAATAATGGAGAAGATCTTTAAAAGGCAGAAACTTCTCCCTCCCGCCCAGCCAGAAAACTCAGCAGAAACCAGCTTTTAGAAATGCAGATGTATTCAGGAAGGCTGGGTCCAGGAAGCTAGAAACTATGAGATTAGGAAGACAAAGACCTCTATTATCTACATACCCCACCCAAACTCTAAAAGACATGACCTTTGGGGACATAATAGTATTAACCCACCAATATCAAAAGGGCACACTCAGACTCAGGTCAAAGTACATGACACAGGAAATACAAAGCCACAAACAGGAACAGGAAACAACCTCAAGAGCCCCAGAAGGTATTAAAAACCCACCACTCCCAGCAACATGTGGTCAGCTTTCCCAAAGCCATCTTTCTGTCTGGCTCTGCCCTTCAATAAACTACAACCTTCTTTCTAAAGCAGTCCCCATTTTGATTATTCCCAGCTTGGACTGGACCCTGATGAAGATTTTTCTTTCTACAGTCCCTTCCAATTCTATTCTATTCTGTTCTGTTCTGTTCTGTTCTGTTCTGTGTTCCTGTTCCTATTCCTATTCCTATTCCTATTCCTATTCCTATTCCTATTCCTATTCCTATTCCTATTTCTATTCCTATTCCTATTCTATTCAGTCCATGGTAACTTCTAATGCAGGGGTCTCCAACCCCCGGTCCATGGACTGGTACCGGGCGTCGGCATGCCAGCAACTGTTCCGCACAAACAAGCAAAGTCCCATCTGCAAGATTTGGGCAGCACACAACACCATGCCCTCTCCAGTCTGTGGAAAAACCTCTCTCCACGTAACCGGTCCCTGGTGGCCAAAATGTTGGGGACCTCTGTTTTAATGGATATTAAGTGACCAGCCATAAATCAAGGACTACCTCTATCACTTCAGTGGAAATATAGGCCTGACTGACACCAAACCCTAAATTTGACCATAACTTAATCCCCACTTCAAACCATAATTTTAATCCCTAATTGTAGCCATAAATTTAACCCACCATTTGCTGCTCTTCCCTGAAAATTTATTCCCTGTTTTAGCTGGCTGTCCTCTGTACTTTTCTTTGCAACAAGGCTAGATCTTTGAGCTTTATGGCCCCGGAATCAAAGTAAACAGGTCTGCTGTTCTGTTCTTTTATTCTTCTGGAAATGCACTGTTTTCACTCCTTTTAATAGTAAACCCAGCTAGCTCATGCTGACATGTCTGGGGTAATCAGAAATCTGTCTGCTGAGAAACAAGGGGGAGCTATTGAATGCTCTTGGAAAGCCTGAGATTTGCAGAGGTATTATAATAATAGCAACATAATAATAGTAATAAGAATAATACCCTTCTCCAAACAACAGTAAAAATAGAGAATGCTCATTAGTGACAGAATGCTGAATGTTAACCAGGAAAGAAAAACAAAATAGAACAAAAATCAGAGACACAAAGAAGCAGTGGCTGGTTGGTTAGCTGGGAGGAACTCTATTACAGAGGCTGTAACGCTAACCAGACAGTCCTTGATTTACCAACATTCATTTAGTGACTATTGGAAGTTACAGTGTGAAAAAAATGACATCACTGGTCCTCATACTTACGACCACTGCAGCATCCCCAGTCACAGGATCAAAATCCAAGCCCTTGGCAACCAGCGTGTATTTATATGGTTCCAGTGTCCTGGGGTGTGTGTGTGTGTCATGTGATCACCGTTTGCAATCTTCCCAGCTGGCTTCCGACAAGCAAAGTCAATACAGGAAGCCAGGTTTGCTTAATGATTGCCTGATTTACTTAACGACCGTAATGATTTGCTTTACAACCATGGCAAAAAAAGGTCATAGGGTTGGGTGCAATTCACTTAACAATTGCCTATATATGTTTGTGTGTGTGTGTGTTTGTTTGTCAGTGCAGTGGTTAGAAGGCAGTATTGCAGGCTAATTCTGCCAGCTGCCAGCATGGGCTCAAGGTTGACTTAGCCTTCCATCCTTTTGATGAGGACCTAGATTGTTGGGGGTCAAATAGACTCTCTAAACTGCTTAGAGAAGGCTGCAAAGCGGTATATAAGTCTAAGTGCTATTGCTATCTCAAACTTAATAACTATCCATCTCCCTCATGGAGGGGCTCCATTGCTTAACAATGATCCCAAATGTGGGTCATACATTGAGGACTGCCTGTATGTTGGGGCAGGTCCACTTCTGCCTCAGTATTAATTCTGGAATTAGAGCAGATGCAATTTGTCATCATTTAAAATTCTTTCCACGTGTAAGAGACCAACGATTGGGAGAAAAGAGAGATTATGAAGTAAATAATTCTATCTGGCTGCCCTTACTGGGCCTCTGGCTGACCACGTTTGATTGACGTAGCATTTTGGCTTTGTCTTCCTTATCTAAGAGATGAGCAGTGGGGAGAAGAGAGGTTATGTTTTATTTAAAGATGGTGATAAGCTATTAAAACCTTTTTTTTTTGCCCCCCCCCCCCCCGCTGGGCTGAAGCGAAAGGTTAGGTCTTTAACCTTTCCCTCTTCCTTTTTTTCTTTCTTTTCCTTTTTCACATCCCCTTTTTCCTTTTTTGTATTTTTCCTGTTTCCATTTTTTTTGTAGTTTGCATTGATTTTTATCCTTGACCGGTATAATTCTTAATAAAATTATTTTTTAAAAAATTATTTGGGTGTATTAGCCTCTCCTTTCACCCTGCTGAGCAGAGCACGTCAATGCAAAATGGAAGAGAAGATCCTCTTTAGGAAAGAATAGGGCAGGGGTGTCAAACTCAATTTCACTGAGGGCTGCATCAGCATTGCGGTTGCCCTCAGGGGGCTGGGTGGGTATGGCCAGGGTGGGCGTGGCCTACTGGGTGGGCGTGGCTAGAGTGCGTATGGCCTACTGGGTGGGCGTCGTCAGCTCTACTTCATTCGCATCAAGGGTGCCTATGGGGGCTTGGGCAGGAGTGTGTTGTGATTCAGGGTCAGCCTGTGGGTTCGGCAGTTGGGTCAGATGACTCAGATGAGGGGGAGGAGGGGGGTGTTGAAGAACTTGCTGATGATGGCTTTGAGGCTCCGCAGAGCCCCCAGCCAGGCCCCTCCTACCTGGTGGAGACCCAGCTGTGTGAGCCTGACAGCGTGGATGAAGATGACCCACAGCTGGCCCTGTTCAAGGACGCCCGACGCAGGAGGCAGTCAAGTAGGAGTAAACAGAGGAAGGCAATGGGGCTTCTTGGAAGGAGGGAGAGAGAAGCCACGCCCTGAACTCTTTATAAAGGACTTGTGTGGGGAGGGCTGGTTTGCTGAAAGCAACCACTCAGATAGTGTTTCAAAGCTCCGGTATCTTGGTTCGTGTCTTGTTTGTTTTTGTAATAAATTTGGCAGACGTATTCCAGCCTCTTGCCGTCTGTAAAGGGGTTGCCTTTTCTGCAAGGCCGGTAGCAGGCTGGTACAGAACAGAGTGGGACAGATCTGAGGGTCTCTGGCAGAAGGAGGGTCTCTGGGCCAGGGCCAAGGCAGTGGGGGCCGTTCCCTCACTGTTTCCAGGATGGTTTCATGGGCCACATGAAACCACTTCGCAGGCCGGATCCGGCCCCCGGGCCTTGTGTTTGACATGTCTGGAATAGGGACTAAATCTTCCTGCTGCTCAGAGATAAAATCTGATCATTAAAATAGGTGGACCACCTG